>NC_069118.1:27392283-27692283 GCF_025612915.1 Magallana angulata | reverse complement strand
CTAAACATATTTGTCTTGTGCAGTTTGGCATATAAAACTTCCACTGGACGAAGTCTTTTCTTTGTATTTATTAATATAGGACCAAAAAATGTCATGTTGTTTAAATAGTCCGCCATTTTGTTTATATTTTGAAAGATTTTTGAACCGGTGTAGAATTTTTAAAAACGAACCGGGCGGATATTTTTGGTCGCCAAATGGCCACTGGTTTTTAATTTATGTCGCAAAACCTGAATTTAAGTCGCAACTTTGAGCCCTGTATCACACATCACACAAAATATGTATGTTTTAATGGCATATCAGTATAGTTGACCCCGCTTGATATATATTAGTTATTTTGTCAGGAAAAATAACTGTTTTAAGCGATCTATTATAATAACCGACCATGGCTATTGCTAAAATTAATTAATACTAACTGGAAAAATTACATGATTCACCAATAGACTTGGATTAGCTGACATGTTTTCATTTTGTTTTTTCTCCTCTACTTCCAGTTTTGACTAAATATAACAAGGCATACATGGGACATTTCGTTTTTTAAATAACTTCTTTAAATATAATAATCAAATAACCCACAAGAATTGTGCAAAACCTTTCTTTATTAAGCACATTCTTTTTATTACATAAACTTTAAAAAAGAACTGCAGTAATCAAACATGACACTTGGCAGGTACCCAAGCCACATGTGGTAATGTGTGACTAATTCTGTGAAACTCAATTGAAAGATTATAGAAGTGGGGTGCACTTAAACAAACTGTCTTATTTACTGAACAATAATTATTAACAGGTTTTACACAAACCGGTGTTTTTATTGAAAAGCATTTCATTAGATATCACTATAACTCTTTTTCAATAAATATATTTTGAAAATGAAACCCAGATGATTTTTTTTTTTGCTGTGAGTTAATATACATGTACCATTTACAGATAATGATAATCGGTATTTTGTAAAATTCAATTGGATTTCGATTTTATGTTTTACAAATAACTATATTTGAGTTTCAAACTCTTTCTTTCATTTTTACCTTGATCTGTTTCCTCCTAATGTTCACATTCTTATTTATAACTTCATTAATTATTTTAATTTCCTTCCCACTCTTTCATTATCAACTTTCCTCTTATTCTCTCTACTGAAAACCCTGTTTCAATCATGGTAAAAAGTGTACTATTCAATGTACAGTCATTGGACAAAAGTATTCGTCGCTGGCGTCAAAATGCCTTTGATGTAGTAAATTCGTCGCGGCTATTTTTGTATCGTGCTATTTATAGAAAGCACGTCGGGTTCGGAATTTCTTCTCATAAATACGTCATAGTTTCTAGATTACGTCAGAGTTCAAAATTTTTGTCGGCTGTCAAAATTTTCTATAAACAAAGCTCGGGAAAATGCCCCCTCATAAATTAGAGGAAATTCCGGTGGCTGTGAGAATGAAAGTTGTAGAAGCTTATAAGACAGAGAAGAATAAGGCAAAAATTGGGAGGTTGTTTGGAATATCAAGGACTACTATTGGTAGTATTATTAAAAAATTTGAAGTTCATGGAAGTATGGAAAACAGGCATCGATCTGGGCGGAAGCCGAAGTTCACCGTGCGCGATGAAGTCCAACTTTCAAGAATCGTGAAAACTAACAGCAGAGGGACACTGGATGACATAACGAGTGAAATAAATAATGCAAAAGATTCTACTTTTTGTTCAAAGACTGTCAGGAGAAAATTATTTAAAATGGGATATAATAGACCGGTGCAGAAAAAGAAGATGGTCGTCAGAGTATGTAACAGGAAAAAACGCGTTTCTTGGTGCAGAGAAAGAAAAAACTGGACTGTTGATGATCACTGGAAGGACTGGATATTTAGTGATGAATGTCAAGTAGAAATAGGCAATAACAACCGCGTATATATCTGGCGAAAGACCGACGAAGTTGACAACCCCCATCTCGTGTGCCCGCCATCGAAGAGAAAACTGTCTGTTATGATCTGGGGTTGTATTTGTTACGATGGTGTTGGAACATTGACCAGTGTTAACGGTAATATTAACTCTGAAAAATATATTGAAATATTAGAAAACAATTTGTGGCCCGTTATTGTTCGACATTTTCCTCATGGAAATTATGTGTTTCAAGATGACAATGCCCCCGTTCATAGATCGCGATTACTCAATGCCTATATGGAAGAAAATAATGTAAACACTACATCATGGCCAGCCCAGTCTCCCGATATTAATATCATTGAAAATATTTGGTTAAAACTTAAAAGACACCTGCAGTGTACAAGAAACACCATTGATTCTAAAGATCAGCTGATCGCGGAAGTGACACGTTTCTGGCAAAACATATCGGTTGATTATATTCGCCAGCTATATGACACCATTCCAACCCGTCTACAAGAAGTAATTAAAATGAAGGGCAATCTCACAAAATATTAAGGTAAGACAACGAATATTAAAATCAGGAGAGAAGTTTTTATTGAGTAGTTAATGTAAACAAATCGCCGCCATTTTGACGTCACCGACGAATACTTTTGTCCAATGACTGTACATAAAAAAACGTAAAAAGACAATTAACACTCGCCATCTTGTATTTACAGGAAGCCCTTGGCTCACGCTATATTTTAAACAAGTATTCCAATTTCTCTAAGTGTTTTCTCACGAGATCTAGGTTGGAAAATGATCCAAAGACTTTTTCCTATTGTCTGACTACATCTGTTAGCCGCATTATAAACGCACCGTGTCAATCTGTACTGAATACTTGCCAAACTTATCAAAAGCATTGGAAGTTTACATTTAAGTGACATAAATTCTATATAAGGAATAAGGAATCATTCTTTGAGTATTATGAGGTGATAATTTCGGTCGGGGCGTGATCAAATCCAATAAAGCCCGAAGGGCTTTATGATAGATTTGATCACGCCACGACCGAAATTATCAGCTCACAATTTTTAAACAATGATTCTTTATAACTTATATTTATATTATTTAAAACCGTCGTACGATTAAATGTTTAAATATGAATAAGCAAACCCCGCTGGCGCCTCAATTTGGCTTTATGAGTTATATAGTACAAAATTGATACGTAGTGTTATCACAGGCATAGACACTGGTGAATGTAAATATATAAAATTACTGAGATGTTCCCTGAATGTATGATCAGTCTAGAAAGAAGCAAAAATCTGCTGTGCTATTAATACTCTCAATTAGCTATGACATATAAGCAACTGACCAAATGCTTCATTAAGAGTGTCGGGTTCTAATAAGTTTAAGACATGTCTGGATGTTAGGATGCTGTCACTTTTTGCACTTTTTATTAGAGAACATGCACCAAATTATTAAAGTATAGAGCTCAGCTGAATAAGAAAATATCTCCAAATGCATCCTTATCATTACCACTAACTGAGTAACAAAGTTATCAATAAGAAAAACAAACTATCTAAAGACATTAGTTTTAAGGTGGCTCACTACACCTTGAAATATTTTTCTCAAATCAGCAGAAAAATACTTGATTATGATAGATACCATAATAGATAAGAAGTCAAATAGGTAAAAAAAATGTGCAACTTTGGATGAAAAATAGCATTTTCGAAAATTTAATTCAGTAAACATCAACAAAAGCCCCAGGCGGATTCGAACTCATGATCTCCGGTTCAGAAGCCCAATACTTTAACCACTGAGCTAGGACGATATACCACCCAATCGAACGATATAAACAGTTTAACAAAACATTTAAATCGCCATCTTGTGACGTAGTGTCGTGAAAAGTATATGTTTAGGTGTAGTGAAGTACCTTAAGATTTTGATTTTAATGAGACAAAAGAAGTACATGACACACCCTTTTTAAAAAAAATATATAATTTCCATGATATAGTTAAATGTCATGATAATAAAATGTGCATAAATCATTTTGAAAAATATTTCATTTTTTTGGTAATATATTGAAACAAGTAATATATAGAAATAAGGTGAAAATTGGCAAAACCTTTGATTTCAAGCAATTATTACGGGATATAGTAAGGTGTTCTGAGTGTCGATTCAATACAAATTCACTTACTGAAGTTGGTAAATCAAAATTTTTCGGAGAGCTATTGTAATACAGCTTTACAGCCACTTGTGAACATGTACTGTTTACCATAAAGCAGCTACTTAATTTTGTAAAATTACCGTTAATACAGTGTATGTTTTACACTTGCATTTGCACAACAAAATTATTTTGATATTTAACAAGGGCACCACAAAGCGGAGCATCCCCTCATGACATGACTTGTTGTAGGGGGAAATGCATTATTTAGGAAAATACATGTAAATTTTTCAGATCAAAATTTATCAGATCAATATAAATAAGACAGAAGTATTTCTAAAACCAATTTTAAATTCATACTTTCTATTTTATCCTAATCCCCAAGCTTTGTGGTGTATAAATTGGGGGAAGGGGGGTACCTGTACGTGTTTTCAGTGTGGCTGTACAGTTTTCCTCAAAACATGAACACATATACTTTAAAGTTAATTAAGTGACATTCATTTTTATATAAGCATACATAAACGATCCGTATACATGTATATTATGAAACGTAGCTGAAGATCTAGCGATCTGTAGCCTGCTCTGATGGACAATTCTAGTTGCTTGTGGTATGTCAACCCATAGTAGTAGATATGTAGTTATTGATATAAAATAATCTTTGCGTGATAAATGTGCGTTATCTGTCAAAGTATCCTCCTATTGTAAGTAATACTGGAAAATTTGTTCGAAAGTCGACTGCTTGTTTCGATGTCAATCAGAAGACTTTAATTTCTTGCCCGCTTCAACTTTTACCTAAGGGCAATCTTCTAATCCTCCAATACTACAAAAGGTTTGCTTTTTTTTTTTACCTTTACTAGATTAAAATCCAATAAAATATCAAGTTGTTCATTTGAACTGAACATGGCACGGTAGCAATTTACTTTAAGTCGTATTTAAAATTACCGGAAATGTCTATTGTCAAGTCGTACATAAAATTAATGTTTTAACTTTGCTTTTTTATGATAATTCAAAAAATATTGATTCAATTGACTTGGAAATCAATAGGGTTTGTCCTTTCACCATGCCAAAGAAGTGTACAGGGTTTAATGACTATTCACTGGAGGGTTTTCTTGGAATTTTGCTAAAGAGCTGACAATGGACAAATTCACACACACATGCAATATACATACATACACACACACACGCTCAGCAGCAATGCTATATCCCCATCAACAAGTTGCGCGAGGGGATAAAAAGTATGTATATAGCTACATACAGTTTTATAATTAATTCAGAGAAAACAAAAATTCTCCCTCAAAATTCTTAGAATTCAGAAGCAATGGCAGTCTCCAAAACCCATGTCTTTCAAAAAATATATTCACATTCACCCCTATAGGAAACTTCTTGATCCGTCTCATTTCTAGAAAAGAGTACGCATTAACTTAAATTCCAGTTTAAATTACATGTCAAATTATTTTAGAGAAATAAGTTATTAGGGATTTCTTTTTTAACCCTAATCATATAATACCATGAGAGTTAAATAACAGAAATTAGCGCATTTGCCACATTCATCGGAATGATTTTTACATAAATACACTCTTCCTTTTTTGGTCCAGTTTCAATCATACCCGAATAATTTTTCTGTAAATAACATTTTTAATCTAAATTAATAGTGTCGTTCATTAAAAGCTTAATACAACAGTTTGACTGAATATTGTGGTTTTATTTTTGTCCATTTCGGCAATTACAGCATGCCTTTTCACCGCAGCAAGGCACTTTGCCATATAAAGTCATGTCTAAATTTAACAAACTTGAAGACTTTACATTTGTCAATTTATATCATGTCAGATGTGCTATTTCCTACCATGAAGATACAAATACAGAAACTACAAATTAAAATTGTGCAAAGTTGAAAGTTAAATCAACTAATCAAAACAATAAAGTTCCAAAATGTGAATATGAAGGAACAGCATCAAATCGTACAGTGTTTATGCCCGAGTAACACACATTCATCCTCAGGCTCACGCACCAACACCATTGCACATTCGATTTACAAGTTTACGAAATACCCTCCATACTATTAGTGTGTGCAAAAAACAGATGGAATAACGGTAAAATGAAGGATCTTACAACAGGGGTAGATATATATTAATCATACAAAGCTGAGCAGTTAAAACAGAGCATTAAATTACTATTCTTTTACATTTGAAATACTGAATTCATTCAAACAAGAGATGTTTGTAAAACACTTATGCCCCCCTCTCTTGGAAAAATCTGTGAAGAAAATGAATGGAAAACTGCAAATAATTGTAACATCTGCAAAGAAAATTAACAGAAAATGTAAATAATTGAAAGTCCAAGGTGCATAACTCCTGTCAAAAATTGGTTCATTGTACCCAAAAGCAAATTTGACCTAGATATTATCATGATAAACCAATATACCAATTTCAATTCAATATGTGCATCTGCTGCATAGAAAATGAATGTAAACTGCAAATAATCAGAATTTTTCTACGTCCATGAGGCATAACTCTATCGAAAATTGCTTCATCATACCTAACATCAAACTTATCATGATAAACCTGTATCAGGGTTTGACACTAAGGCATGCCCGACCGAATGAGTCTAGTAAACGATAGGTCCGGTCGGGGTAAAATGTCAGTGTGCTAGCCCGACTGGTCGTGTAAAAAAAAAATGAATTTGCACTTGATTTAAAATATAATAAAATCCTAACAGGCATACATTCTACAAACTACTGTAACTTAGGTAAAACCCAAGGACTATCTCAGGGGATAAGGTAGGCGAAATACTCACTTTTTGAATTTCCCCCGAACTAAAAGTTCATGTCGCCCTGTACACGAAGTTCATAATCGTGCAAATTAACCCTAGCGGCAATAAAATAATAAATTATTTAATTCTAAAGACGTCTTCACAAACTCAGTTTATGCCTCTTGTGATTAATTAATCAAGTCTGTCTTATCTAAAGGGGTTATAAATACGGGTGATGCAAACACATTCTGTACAAAATGATGCTCATTACTTTAAGGCTGGTGTTGATATAACAGTAAAGAACTATATATGAAAAGAGTTAAATTTGGCCCCCATTATTCGCCATTTTTTAAGTGTTTCGGGTACAATAAAATGTTAACTAATTTTTTTAAAGAGTTGATATAAAATATATTTTTCATCAATTTATTTGATTTATTTGCACTCACTGGCAGTATATGACGTCAGAAGTGACGCCATTTCTATAATTCAATCAAAATCAGCCAAAAATTGACATTTTTCTTATCTATTTACAAATAGGAAATATAGAGCGCATGCTTGAACGAGGAAATTTTTTGTCACGTATTAGTCTTGGCTAGATACATCTCTGATTAAAATATTTTATTTGTTCAAGAATGCGCTCTATGTTTTCGGAAGGAAAAACTGCTTGAAAACAAGTTGTTTTACGCTAAAAATGCAAAAATGGCGGGAAAAGGTTGTCTTTACAATGTCATATTTCTAAATTGTGGGCACTTGAACCAAAATGAATATTATGTAAACACATCACATACATATCTGTACTAAGAAAATAAAGAATGAGAGTAAAATGATGATGTTCATTTTAGGAGGCCATTTTAGGCCTTATCATATATAGTCCTTTGTTAGTAACTTGTAATTAGCTAATAACACTGCCAAATTTATGCTAAAATAATCTTAAAACCTTTTGTTAACAGTTATAATATCTTTTTTTTTAAATCAAAATCCTCAACATAATGGTTGGGTTGGACTACTGCCACCAATCTACACTACAAAACATAGACTGATTTTATTTCTCATTTTAGTTAACACAATTACAAAACATTTGATCTATAAAATGTATGAATACATCATATAATTTAAATCTAATATATTTGATTTTTATTTTTAGAAGTTGATTAATTTTTTAATCATAATGAAGTAAAGTCTCCCTAAAGTTTTGTTGGCCATTGAATACCTGTATCATTTTTAGTACAGCTTGAATAAATTAAATCTTAAATAGTGTTTGAATGATTCATTACTGGTAAAGATAAACCAATACAACTAAACATAAACAAATCTTTCAAATTTTCTATATGTTATAACTTTTAGTCTATTTTTGTCGAAATTGGTCAGGGCTTGGGCTAGTAAAACATTGCTGAGGTAGCCCAACTGGTCTAGTGATTCAAAAACTTAATATCAAACCCAGTGTTTACTAAATTTCATAACAATATGTGCATCCTCTGCAAAGAAAATAAACGGAAACTACAAATAACTGGAATTTTTCTACGTCCAAGGGGCATAACTCTGTCAAAAATCGCTCCATCATATCCAACATCAAACTTGACCTAGATATTATCATGATAAAGCTGTATACTAAATTTCATTCAATACGTTCATCCTCTGTGAAGGAAATGAATGGAAACTATTGGTGGACCGACAAACCAACCAACAGCAGCAAAGCAATATGCCATCCTTTCTAAGAAGGGGGCATAAATAAATATCTTCACTTATAAAACATATTTATTTCAAACTAAAGAACAAAATATAATCATAACAGTTTTACCTTATTTTGTTCTCTCCTTTTTTTCACAATTAAATAATGGTCCATATTTTTTAAAAAACTCTTCTCTAAATCTTCTTCTGTTGTTTATAACCTTTATTCTGATCATGGATTTCCTCTTAGCAACTTCTTCTTCCTTCAGAAAGTCTGGGTATTGTTCAATAAACCTCTTGACTTTATCCTTTACTGTAGAAAAAAACCCAGAAGAAGATGTGTTTGATGTACAAATATGCCCCTAAAAGTAAACACTTAAAATGATGTGACTTTGTAATGGGTCTTTACAAAGAGCTTATCTTTATCCTACAACTAAAACAGTGGATAGCCCTATTGCACACATGGATGGGCAGTTTCCCTAAATAAAACAAGAGGCCCATGGGCCACATTGCTCACCTGAGCAACAATAGACATTATAAAATCTGCTTTACAAAGTAATACACCATAAAAAATATGAATAATGTAGTCTAACAGATCCTGTATTTGAAAAAATCAATTTTTCCCCTGGATATTCTGTTTATCATTGATCCCTTTTTGTCAAAGTATAGTCATTTCACATATTGAGCATTACAGCTCTCAAGACGATCTAAATCAAATGGGATATAAACCTACATCAAACTTGTGAAGCCCAAGAATTGTTCAGAGGCCAAAGTCTAAATAATTGTAAAGAATCAAAAATATGTCAAATTTCTTGATAACATTTGAGCTTTGTTGAATGTGGCTCAATCCTACTACTGAAAAATTTGCTTTTGACAGATTTGAATCTACAATATCAAAGGTTGCTTTCACTAATGTTGCATCTTTTCTAAGAAAATGTGCTTTTTTTAAAGAAAAAAATATGTCTCAATATATTCCTTTGTAAAGATCTACCCTAACCCCGGGGATCATAATTTGACCAAACTTGAATCTACCTTACCTGATGATACTTCACACAAGTTACAGCTTTTCTGGCCAGTTGTGTTCTGAGTAAAAGATTTCAAATAAAATTTCTCTATATTCCTATGTAAAAATTTGCACCCCCCTTGTGGCCCCATCTTACCCCTGGGGACCATGATTTGAACAAACTTGAATCTACACTATCTGACGATACTTCCACACAAGTTTCAGCTTTTCTTGCCAAATGGTTTTTGAGAAAAAGATTTTTGAAAAATATCACCAAATTTTCAATAAATCCTAATTATTTCCCCTGGAAATAAGGCATGCCCCTTTATTTAAACAAAACTTGAATCCCCTTTACCCAATGATGCTTTGTGCCAAGTCTGAATGAAATTGGCCAAGTGGTTCAGGAGTAGAAGTCGAAAATGTATAAAGTTTACAGACACACAGACAGATGCACAGACAGACAGACGGACGCTGGACAAAATGTGACCAGAAAAGCTCACTTGAGCTTTCAGCTCAGGTGAGCTAAAAAATAAGAGGCCTATGGGCTACTTGCTCACCTGAGCAACCATAGGCATGAAAATTAAGCTTCATGAAATCATAATATAAAATATCTTGACAATGTTGTATGATACATGTATATCTTATTTACATAGAAATTCATTTTCCCCATGGAAATCTTTATGTTCATTATCAAATCCCTTTTCTAACTAGCTGCATGTCTGTAGCTTCTGGTCTGAAAAAATTCGGAAAGGAGTTTCAGATGGATGACCTGGGAGATACAGTGCCACCCATGGAAAAAAATATGTATTTATTGCTCACAAAAACGTGCGCTAGTTTTGGACTGATTTACCTTTAAGTTATTTATATGTGAAGTCTGTGAAAACAATAAGTATCATTAAATTCTTCATGCAATTTACTACTGATATTGTATCTTATTTAAATGGTGGGTCACCAATATCATGTTTTATGAAAATCATAGTTGGCATGAATGTTCACTCGTGATATCCCAGCTATGATGCGAATACAAATAATAAACAAAATGGTAATTTAACAGCAAGTTGATACTTAATTTGTTCAAAATAAATCCCACAGTATACGTAAGGCATGCCTAAAGAACTAGTGTGCTAAAATTTAAGACATCTGCAACAAGAAAATGGCAACAAAAATTTGTTTGAAAATTCATCAAACAGATCATCATTTAAAAGGTAATTGGCATCAGATTTATTATTTAAAAAATAAATACCACTATGTGGCATTCCCAAATAAGTAGCGTGTTAAAATTTCAGACATTTGTGATGAGTTGTTGCCGAGACACAAGTTTGAAATTTGAAGTCTTAAAATAAACAGTAATCATTTACAGGGAGTTGACACCAAATTAATTTTGTACAAAATTGAATCCCATCATATGGCATGCCCAAACAGATAGTGTGTTAAAATTTTAAGCATCTGCAATTAATAGCTTATGAGAATATTTTTTTATGGACACCCAGACAGACAAACAAGAATAAAATACTCTACCCTCCTCTTCTTTTACAGTAATGTACATTGTATTCGGTGTTGCCCATGAATCTAGAAAAATAAAATAAAAATCGTGGTAACAGATAGGGATCTTGGTATTATCTTACTATTCAATGCCCCTTTGTTTCCTTCTTCTTCTCTATTTTTTATTTCTTCAGCAAAATATCCACTTATAAGTGAATTTTCATCGTTTGTCCAGATGTGTCGTTTACCTGCCAGCAGAAATAGGAAAGATTAACAACATTTTCAGTGATATAAAGCATTATGAAGATTTTTTTAACATTTTCCATATATATTTCTGTTAAACTATGACCCCCCCCCCCTCTTTGGGCCCCAGTATAGACCAATCCACACTTTACAAAAGTGTTCATTGGCTGCCATCTTTGAGGAAAAACCCATATATTTCTCACAGTAGCTTTTGTAGTTTAGAGGGTTGTAATTTTGTCATTTGACATTAGAAATCCATTTCCGCTTTGAATTTGGATTGCCACAAGTTGGGGCAACCCACACATCAGAGGAATGAATTAAGATTTCAAGAGATTTCTTCACAGGGCAACCAAATATTCGGTTGCATATAGAAGGGAAAAGTTGTTTTTTCTCTTTTGACGTTTGGGTGGACCCGCAAAGAGGAACAAAGAACTATATATGATAAGAGTTAAATTTGGCCCCCATAATTCGCTATTTTTTAAGTGTTACGGGTACAATATAATGTTAACTTATTTTTTAGAAGAGTTGATATTAAATATATTTTTCATCTATTTATTTGATTTTTTTGCACTTACTGGCAGTATATGACGTCAGAAGTGACGCTATTTCTATCATTCAATCAAAATCAGCCAAAAATTGACATTTTTCTTATCTATTTACGAATGGAAAATATAGAGCGCATGCTTGAACAAAGAATTTTTTTTTGTCACTTATTAGTCTTGGCTAGATACATCTCTGATTAAAATATTTTGTTTGTTCAAGCATGCCCTCAATGTTTTTGGAAGGAAAAACTGCTTGAAAACAAGGAGTTTTTTGCTAAAAATGGCGGGAAAAGGTTGTCTTTACGATGTCAAATTTCTAAATTGTGGGCACTTGAACCAAAATGAATATTATGTAAACACATCACATACATATCTGTACTATGAAAACAAAGATTTATAGTAAAATAATGATGTTAATTTTAGGGGGCCATTTTAGGCCCATATCATATATAGTCCTTTTGCAAAGTGTGGATTGGACTTTTGGTCCAGTGCTCAGAGCTGTATTAAATCAGAATCGACATTATTTAAGAATGCTTGCAAAGTAATCTCACAAATTGAAGCATTGTAGTTCTCTTGTAGATTTTTAAACATTTTCCCTCTATATTTCTATTTTAAACTTTCAACCCCATCTAGGGCCCCAATATTAGATCCAAGGTCATGGCTTTTATAACTTGGAATCTACACAATTTGAGGATGTTTATGTAGTAATCTGACAAATTGAAGCAATGTTGTTCTTGTTGAGAAGATTTTTAAATATTTTCCATTATACTTCTACATTAAAGTTTGAACTCATCTTGGATCCCAGACGTCCAGGGGTCACTATTTTAACAAGAGGCCCAGGGGCCACATCGCTCACCTGAGCAACAATTGCCTTAATTCTGATCAAATTAGCATTACAGTATCAAAATATCTTGACAACTAAGTACAGTAGATCTTGCTAAAAAAAATAGAAAATCTGTCAATTTTTATCCACCTCTTTTTTTGGGTAAATATCAAGCCCCTTTTGTTGTTGTACCTGTAAGAAGATTTTTCTCTATTCCAATTTACCCCCCCCCCCCCCTCCATTTCGTGGCCCCCCTTTTCTCTAGGGAATCATGGTTTCATCAAACTTAAATCTGCATAACCTGTGCTTTCACACAAAGTACTGAGTTTTGGACCGAAAACTTTCCCAGAATATTTTTAAAGATTTTTCTCTATATATTCCTATGTAAAAATTCAAACTGCCGTCACGGCCCAGCCCTATCACTAGGGACTGTGATTTTGCAAACTTGAATTTACACTATCCGAGGATGCCTCTACACAAGTTTAGGCTTTTCTGGCCAAATAGTCTTTAAAAAGAAGATATTAAAGATTCTCTCTATATATTCCTATGTAAAAATTCATCCCCCATTGTGGCCTCACCATACCCCATGACTATTATTTAAACAAACTTGAATCTTTACGATCTTGGGATGCTTCCACTTAAATTTGGGCTTTCCTGGCCTTATAGTTTTGAGAAGAAGATTTTTAAAGATTTTCTCTATATATAAAAATTTATCCCCCATTGTGGCCCCGCCCTACCCCCAGGGACCATGATTTGAACAAACTTGAATCTACATTATCTGAGGATGGTTACAATTTGAGCTTTCTTGGCCATAAAGTTTTGAAAAGAAATTTTTTTAAAGATTTTCTCTATATATTCCTATATAAAAATTTATCCCCTAATTGTGGCCCCACCCTACCCCTGGGGACCATGATTTGAACAAACTTGAATCTACACTATCTGAGGATGCTTCCACTCAAATTTAAGCTTTTCTGACCTTATAGTTTTTGAGAAGAAGATTTTTAAAAAAAAATTCTGTATATTCCTATGTAAAACATGACCCCCCTCTTGTGGCCCCACCCTACCCCCGGGGACCATAATTTGAACAAACTTGAATCTACACTACCTGAGGATGCTTCCATTTTAATTTGAGCTTTTCTGGCCTGATAGTTTTTTAGAAGAAGATTTTTAAAGATTTTGTCTATATATTTCTATGTAAAACTTGATCCCCTAATTGTGGCCCCACCCTAGCCCCGGAGACCATGATTTGAACAAACTTGAATCTACACTACCTGAGGAAGCTTCCACTTTTATTTGAGCTTTTCTGGCCTAATAATTTTTTAGAAGAAGATTTTTAAAGATTTTCTCTATATATTCCTATGTAAAACTTGATCCCCCCATTGTGGCCCCACCCTACCCTTGGGGACCATGATTTGAACAAACTTGAATCTACACTACCTGAGGAAGCTTCCACTTTGACTTGAGCTTCTCTGGCCTAATAATGTTTTAGAAGAAGATTTTTAAAGATTTTCTCTATATATTCCTATGTAAAACTTGATCCCCCCATTGAGGCCCCACCCTACCCCCGGGGACCATGATTTGAACAAACTTGAATCTACACTATCTGAGGAGGCTCCCATTTTAATTTGAGCTTTTCTGGCCTGATAGTTTTTTAGAAGAAGATTTTTAAGGATTTTGTCTATATATTTCTATGTAAAACTTGATCCCCCCATTGTGGCCCCTCCCTACCCCTGGGGACCATAATTTGAACAAACTTGAATCTACACTACCTGAGGATGCTGCCACACAAGTTTGAGCTTTTCAGGCCGAATAGTTTTTGAGAAGAAGATTTTTGAAAAATACCAACAAATTTTCAATAATTCTCAATTATCTCCCCTTTAAAGAGGGCGTGGCCCTTCATTTGAACAAACTTGAATCCCCTTCACCTAGTGGTGCTTTGTGCCAAATTTGGTTGAAATCTGCCCAGTGGTTCTTGAGAAGAAGATGAAAATGTGAAAAGTTTACAACGACAACGACGACAGACAACGGACAAATTGTGATCAGAAAAGCTCACTTGAGCCTTTGGCTCAGGTGAGCTAAAAATATTGAATCTACATTATCCAAGTTTGCATGCATAGTAATCTCACATATTGTAGCATTGTAGTTCTTTAAAAGATATTTAAAAATTTGCCCTATTGACTTCTATTTTAAATTTTGAACCCCTATTAGTCCAGGGGTCAAAATTTTACCAAATAAGAATCTATAATAGCCACAGATGCTTGCATAATAGTCCCACAAACTGTTGTACTGACCAGTGAAAGCTGGCAAATCTAGACATGATCTCATTGCAAGCAACAAGTGAGTCTTCCGTTTGATTATGAATAAATGATATGGTTAAATTAAAATGTTGACATTTAGTACGAGTTACTATATTAACTTTCTATTAAACTAAATTTTGGACCTACACTGCAAATATAAAATTTTCAGAATAGGTCATTTTTAAACTTTAATATCTCAGCAATGCATTGTCCAATTTTAAAACGGTTTTCAGATTTCTATTTAGTACAACAATGTTTACAGAACGATTATGCTTTAAAATTCCAAAATTCGAAATTTTGGAATCATTTACGGTGGACCGAAAGTGATGGACGTCCTGCTCATATTAAAATTTGTTAAGTTTAAAACATATCCTGATGAAAAAAATTGTAAACTTTTTGATTTTAAAATTTTTAAAACACAATTTTCCAAAAATGCAGTTTGAGTGGACTCTAAGTGACATACGATCATGCTTTTACCTGATAGCATCTAACAATTCAAACATCTACCATTCCTAAAAATTTCAATCTTCTATCCTTAATCATTTTTGAGAAAAAGGGAGGACAAAATCACTTTATTAAACAAGAGGCCCATGGGCCACATCGCTCACCTGAGAAACAATAGGTATGATAAAATCAGATTATTGGAGTCATAATACAAACTATCTGGACAATGTACAATAATACATAATACATACTTTGTATCTACACTACCTGAGGATGCTTTCACACAAGTTTCAGCTTTCCTGGCTGATTAGTTTCTGAGAAGAAGATTTTTAAAGATTTACTCTATATATTCCTATGTTAAACTTTGACCACCCATTGTGGCCCCACACTAGCCCCGGGGGTCATGATTTGAACAACTTTGAATCTACACTACCTGAGGATGCTTCCACACAAGTTTCAGCTTTCCTGGCTGATTAGTTTCTGAGAAGAAGATTTTTAAAGATTTACTATATATATTCCTATGTAAAACTTCGACCCCCCCCCCCCCCCCCCCCCATTGTGGCCCCACCCTACCTCGGGGATCATGATTTTCACAACTTTGAATCTACACTACCTGAGGATGCTTTCACACAAGTTTCAGCTTTCCTGGCTGATTAGTTTCTGAGAAGAAGATTTTTAAAGATATACTCTATATATTCATATGTTAAACTTCAATCCCCCATTGTGGCCCCACCCTACCCCCGGGGGTCATGATTTCACAATTTTGTATCTACACTACCTGAGGATTGCTTCCACACAAGTTTCAGCTTTCCTGGTCTTATGGTTCATGAGAAGAAGATTTTTGAAAATTTCTCGAAAATTTTCATAAATTCCTAATTATCTCCCTTTGCAAAAGGGCGTGGTCCTTAATTTTCACAACTTAGAATCCCCTTAGGCTAAGAATGCTTTGTGCAAAGTTTGGTTGAAATTGGCCCAGTGGTTCTTGAGAAGATGTAGAAAATGTGAAAAGTTTACGGACGGACAGACGGACGACAGACAAAATGTGATCAGAATAGCTCACTTGAGCTTTCAGCTCAGGTGAGCTAAAAAGATGAACGAATATATTGGCAGATTGGAAGTGACTTAATCAACAAAAATGTACGTGATAAAAGATTTTGATACTCTTTTTTATCTATGAAAATATCAGAAAAAGTCGTTGCACCATGTCTGAGATTTTTGAGCTTTAAGAAAAATGTTAAGAAAACGAAAACAATAGGGTCTTCTGTTGGAAAGTTGGGAACTGACGACCCTAACAATCCTATCATATCCTATATCATGCATCCGTTCCTGCAAATAAGCTCTATTTCGGGTCAGGACCATACCCTTCAGGGACATGACCTATATATCATTTAATGCTGCTTACTTCTAGACTTTATATTAAGGTCAAGCTCTTGTCTTATTTCTTTGATTTCTTCTGGTCCGACATCATGTTCACTTGATGAATCAGACTCATCAACATCCTTCCTTGATCTCTACAAACAAAATTAAAAAATATCATATTAAACTTTCACCTTTCAGTGCTTGCTTAATGCTTGATTTTGAGAAAGATACAAAGATTTATTCCCCCCTTCCCCCTCCTAATAAAAATATATCTATCGACAGCTTCCAGTATACTGTAAATTCCTTATTAAACGCGAGGAATAAATATCCGCGTAAAATCGCAAGAAGCATTCTTCATGGATCTTTAAATCTCGCCATCATTTTATGATAGTTGAAAAATATAAAAAAGAAGGAGAAAAGTTCAACGTTCGCGATTTTATATTTTTTTACTTCACACCATATATAAACAAGAAGCCCAGAAAATATCATCCACGAAAAATAACCCTTAAAATTTGCTTTCAATAATAAAGTCAACTTTTTTGTTGAATAACTGTACAGTAAAACATGGTGTTTTGACAACATTTGTAAAATATATTTTTTCACCGATAACATAGAAATCAATGTTAGAGAACAACTTATGTAAATTACTTGTAAATTCATACGCAGTGAATAGATGTCGCATTTAGAGGCATCTAAACATCACAGAATTTAATGGAAAACATAGTAGAATGTAAATATACTCAATTGATGTATCTATTTATTCCTCATTAAGATGTTTATTAACTGTCTTCAAGTATGCTGTCATTACAAATGTTATAAATCAGGGTTCTACATTAACTTTTTTTCCTACTTGTCCATTCGAACAAGTGACCAAGACATTTACTTGTCTGACCTTCATCTTTACTAGTCCGAAAATTTTTCAATATTAACGATCAAATATTGTCAACTTGAAAACTACAGTTCTGTATTACTAAAATAAAGTCATTTCAAAATATAATTTGGGTGTCTAAAAACTTTTATAAACTGGTAAAAAATGTTATTCTTAAAAAAAATTATATTACACTTTGCATAATTGACAAATGATCTATTGAGATATGATCAGAGGTCATATTTCTACCTTGGGATCAATAAGTAGTTTTCATTGACAAGTTAAAATTAATAACAATAAATGATTCAAATTATAAATGTTTATACTCCACATTCACCCCCCCCCCCCCCCAAATCTAACCTGGTTATAAAGATTCTGTCTTCTTAATACATTCTTACATGTGTACAGTAGCAAATTTTAAATCATTTCTTGATTGCTTTTTCTCTCGTGATTCACATTAACATTTTGGAAATTGCTTAATTCAATTTTTAAGATTTATAAACAAAATGTTATATGCATCACTTCCATGTGTATTCGCCTATTTGGGGGAATTGTAAAGTCTCCTAAACAAAGCAGTGACATCATTAGGGTAGGATTTACCCACATGTATCAAACACTATACTGTATAACATATGAATAAGATAAAATACATTATTATTTCTAGTTCTAAAATGTCAGGGTGTCTCCAAGGGGGCATAATCTACATACAATTTTACGCGCAATGACACAAAGAGCAAAAATAAATTATATGGTTTAGGGATGAGGATCTCAGATCTCAGAAGTTAACAAAATATACAGTGTATCATATCATTTCCTATTTCATAAAGGGGGGGGGGGGTTAAAGACAACACTTGGGGGTCATTAATGTACTTTACACCATTTGATGCATCATAATGACATTAGAAGATATTTTGTATTTTCCTGTTTCACGTGGGGTCAGAACAGTCCCATAAGGTCATGACCTACATTGTAATACATTAAGAAAGAAATACTCCTTTCTTCCTATTAAAACTCATATAAAAATGATAAGTGTCTACACCTACTTACATGTAATACACAAATTTAATAAGAAATTGTTTATACAGGGTCAATATGGGGTCAACTCAATAGTGCATGCAGTCTGACAAATGGAAAAAATAACTTTTGCAACTAAAATGACAGAAAC
Organism: Magallana angulata; assembly: GCF_025612915.1. Lineage (NCBI taxonomy): Eukaryota > Metazoa > Mollusca > Bivalvia > Ostreida > Ostreidae > Magallana > Magallana angulata. The sequence continues at coordinate 27,673,641 of NC_069118.1, read as the reverse complement.
TTTGCAAATGCGATAGGATAGGTAACAATGATAAGCTTATTTAAATATTAAAAGATGATGATACAGTATACTGTCAAAGGGAGATCACATTTAGAAAGTGAAAGTAGAACTTATATATGTATGCTGGCATCTCATTATATTGTGTTACTGCTACTACATGTATTATGCTTACCTAAATTGGTCAACATCATAATGATAATCCAATTAAAACACAATAATGAATTCCTTTAGCTGATCTTTCTGCATACGGAAAACACAAACATGTATGTATGGGTGTTGCTAAAACGTGGTACGGAAAACGGAACGGAAAGCGGAACGGAATGGAAAATATCATCACGTTTATCGCTTAAAAAGGGTATAGACAGGCCAGAAACGATTTACTTTGTATCTTTTATTTATATCTAATGAATGATTATCAACATTTTGTTATCTTATTAATATTCATATGAATGTCTATCAATTATAGCATTGTATTCATTCGGCTTTAGTTGAGTACGGAAACGGAAAAATCAAATGTAAACGAATTGTGAAACATTAACATGATTAAACGAGCAAATTAGCTATAACTTTTTACTTATTTTTCTTATATGGTATTGCTGGTATATCAGTGTAACGTACGCAGTTAATGAACGCGTTTTATGCGTGTTTTGAGTATTTTTATATTTCAAATATGATGTACATGTATATACTTAAATCAAAATTGAATTTTCGGTGTTCTAGACGATCTTTTATCATACAGACGATACAGTATCATTGAGATGGCAGAAAAAAAACCGTAGGACTGATGACATTAAAAATTAAAATACAGTAAACATTAAAATACCCGGTAATTTGTGAAACTAGTATTTTTAGCAATGCAATTTTGTTTACGTTTGCATTACTAAGCAGTTGTTTATTCCAGCAGCTATATACATATGATCCGATTAGAGAGCTCTAGACATCGCCTGGTGTGATTTTCCGATTATATATTGGGACTATAGTCTGTCGATCCCAAAATATTCATGCAGCACATTTGGACGATTTATAATGGAAAATGTTGACATCTTTTCTCCATTTGGAAGTCACTCAGAAGACCTTGCACAATTTTTCAACACTATCATCCGGGTCTGTTGAAATGCAAAACCCCGTAGACTTCTTTATTTTTAGCCGTGTATTTATACCAGCTGATAAGGTAGAGAGGACGTTTTAAGGAAAGAATAATGAGAATGTTTAATGCTTCTAAAAGAGAATTGCTTGAACCCTAAGGTATATATAAATATACAGCAAAAAGTGAATCGAGGATATTTTGGCACAGAATATAGTGGTCAATGCATGTACTGTTAATTTTGAGGAAATAAATATTATTGAATAAATAATCTAATATTGCTAATCTTTCAAAAAAAATTAAAAAGGTACATAAAGTATATCTTTTTAGCATGATTAACAAATCTATGAGGTAAATAACATTAGATAAGATTTTCCGTTTTCCCTTCCGTTCCGTTTTCCGTTCCGCGTTTTAGCAACGCCCATGTATATATACACGTGAACCCATCTAATTGAAGAGCTGGGTAAAATTAGTACCCGCTAATGAGACATGCAGACCTGTATTGTGTACGTAACTTCAGACAAAGATCATTCATTTGTAACATGCATGTATTTTTATGACCTATTCTTCAAATCCACTTGCACTATTTTATTAGGTAAATAACAGCTTTAAGGTGGTGCAGGACACCTGCATATTGTGATGTACATGTATACTTTCTATTGAGATAAACAATAAAGTATATTAAATATTGATTAAATATTTACCCCCCAAATAATGTTACCTAACATTGAAGCGCAATGGGTTTGAGCACTTACATGTCTGTAAGAGCGTTGGGGTCCAAGGTGTATTTTTGGTAATTTTACAATTGATATAAATGAATTTTCATGGGGGGGGGGGGTCGGGAAGGGGGGGGGGGGGGTCTGGACCCCTCACTCCCACCCCTTCTCTAAATCTGTGCACACGATGATGTTCATGTAGGCACACAGAAGCAAATCTAAAACCGGCAACCGCCACGGGGAGGGGGCATAATTTAATTTTTAAATTTGTTTGTAATAATTATGTAGACCATTATACTTTCTATGACATAAAATGTTAAGATTATTGATTAACTGAAAATTTACTGCAAACAGTTCTACCCCAAATTGCACATAAAGTGCTACTCATGTCACGATGTGTATTATCATATGGGAAGGGATCTCATCCTTCAGTTATGAAAATTATAAATTTTAATTGTATTACCGGAGCTTGCATATAAGCCTTCATTTTCAATTAAACTGGTACAAAACAGTGTTATTTAGGGGCAAACACATGGTGCGGGTATTACTGTCTAATGACAGCATCTAGTTTTTTTATGTTGGAGACTTCTTTACATAAAAAAGCAATATTCACTTGTCAGTATATTTTTTTAAGTGGTACCATACAAGCGGACAAGTGTTAATGTTGAGCCCTGTGAATGAATATGCATAGGCAGGGCCTCGTTAAGTTAGTGAACTTCCTTTGGTAATCATAGTGGTTTTAAAAGTATTTGAAGAATTATTAGTATTTGATTAAATACAAAGTAATTTTAAAAAACTCACTTAAGATTTGATAGCTTATCTTTTTAACATCTCTGCAGCCCTATCGAAGCCATTGTTTGGAACATGTGCATCTGTCACTTATATAATCTTGGACATTGCCCTGGGGCAATGGAATTATCAAAACATCCATAATGACTTGTACACCCCTATTGTCTGAGCGGTTTTAAGATTGTTATGATGATTCATAAAACATTGAATATCATATCAGAATCCCAATAATGTGGCTGTTGAATAAAGTGTTAATTACATGTTGTGATACCCCCACTCTGATGTGAATATGCAAAATAAGCAAAGTCGACATTTAACAGAAAGCTGGCATCCGATTGGTACAGAAATATATCCCATAATATGGCATGCCTAAACAAATAGTGTGTTATAATTTCAAGCATCTGCGATTAATAGTTGCTGAGAAATCTTTGACGGAAATTTGTTTGAAAACTTTGGCTAAAAATAAACAAAGTCGTCATTTAACAGGAAGTTGACATCCTATTGATACAAAAATATATCCCACGATATGGCATGCCTATACAAATATTGTGTTAAAATTTCAAGCATCTGCAATAAATAGTTGCTGAGAAATCTTTGACGGAAATTTGTTTGAAAATTTTGGCTAAAAATAAACAAAGTCTTCATTTAACAGGAAGTTGACGCCTGATTGGTACAAAAATATATCTCATGATATGGCATGCCTATACAAATATTGTGTAAAAATTTCAAGCATCTGCAATAAATAGTTGCTGAGAAATCTTTGACGAAAATTTGTTTGAAAAATTTGGCTAAAAATAAGCTAAGTCGTCATTTAACAGGAAGTTGACCTCCGATTGATACAAAAATATATCCCACAATATGGCATGCCAAAACAAATAGTGTGTTAAAATTTCAAGCATCTGCGTTTCATAGTTGCTAAGAAATCTTTGACGGATATTTGTTTGAAAATTTTGGCTAAAAATAAACAGTCTTCATTTAACAGGAAGTTGACGCCTGATTGGTACAAAAATATATCTTACGATATGGCATGCCTATACAAATATTGTGTAAAAATTTCAAGCATCTGCGATAAATAGTTGCTGAGAAATCTTTGACGAAAATTTGTTTGAAAATTTTGGTTTTAAAAAAAGCAAAGTCGTCATTTAACAGGAAGTTGACGTCCGATTGGTACAAAAATATATCCCACGATATGGCATGCCTTAACAAACACTGTGTAAAAATTTCAAGCATCTGCGATAAATAGTTGCTGAGATAAATGCGACAGAAATGTTTGTTACGGACGGACAGACAGACAGACGGACGGACAGACAGACACACAAGGGTAAAACAGTATACCCCCTCTCCTTCGGAGTGGGGGTATAATTATTACACAAGACTCTGAAAGAATTGTCACATTTAAACAAATTTAAAGTCCTCTGAACTTACCTTTGCTTCCTGAGGTCTACTAATATACTTTCGTTTAATTCCATGTTCTGAAAAAATATAATTGATCGTAATTTTAACACCAGCCTTTAAAATCATTGGTATTGTGAATGTCTTGGCCATGACAATCAAGCATGTAAAACTTTTTTTTGTGTATATTGTTAGAACACAAATATATTTATTGCCAAGTGTTTGACGACCATAACATGTATTCAGTAATTTACCTAAACTATATTTTACATTATTTGCCTTAATTAATATTTTTTTTGAATATGTTACAAACCATTCTTGGACTGTTCTTTCACAGAGTCAATTTCGCTGTCAGGTTTATAAGTTTCATCAATGCAACTGTTCTCTAAAATATTAACAATTATTGACTTATTGTAAAATTGTCACTCTCAGTCTATGCGAAAGACCATGGACAGTCACCCCTGACCAATGTGCTGTGCCCATGGTCCGATGCGTCATTTTTTTAGACCGGACCAAAATGTCCATGTCTCAGTATCCAGTTTTAAGCTGTACTAATTTTTACTTTTATCTTCCATCTTTTTTATTGCCGTCAGTCTCTTTCCTTTCTTTGTAAATCCAAACTGCAATAATCTAAGGTTTCTTTTAATCTATTTTCCGCCATGCTGTCACTTTTTAATCTTAATCCTAGGGATACATTATATTAACTATACTTTGGCCATATAAAATTAATGTTTAGATTCTCATCCTCATTTGCAAAATATATGTGGCAGGTGGACAGATTTAATTAATTTTATTATTTTTCATTGTTATAAAAACACCTTTTTCACTGTTTATGTTTTAGAAGTAACAACTGCTCTATTCCTTTAAGTTAATTGTTAATGCTAATATGAGTGCACAAACCCTCATGTAATCTTTTAATTCAATTTTATTTCAACTTTACTGGCAATGCATGACGACATTTGTGTCCTTGTGGTAACAAACATAACTTGAATCAAACAGTAATCCACATGTTAAGGCAGCCATCAAAATGTTTTTGAATTTTTTGAAAAACAAGCCCGAATTTTTTCCCCCACTCAATTCATTTTTTTCAAAATAAAATGCATCAAGGCGGGCCATATTAAGAGGGGCGGGCGGGGATGAGAATATAAAAATGAATTTTATGTGGCCTTATCAACAAGTTTATTTTATTTTAACACTGACAGAGAGTTTAGCAAAAATAACTTCAATTTCGATCCCAATCAGATAATAGATGATCGCTGACCAGAATTACTTCGGCGCAAAAATACACAACACATACTCCTACATAATTTCCGGTTGCAAATCAAATTTCTCCGCCTGACAAAAAAAGGTTAGGTCCTGTGTTCATTGATTACACAGGACTAAATGTCCTGTGCATGTGGTCAAAAATTTTTTGCTTAGACAGCACTCTTACAGAATTGATATATACATGTATTTCATAAAATAATAGATTGTAATTTTTATGACATATAATAAAACGAGAAGTCTGTGAGCCAATGTTTACAAGTGATAAATGTACCCTCTCTCTAATGTACATTTCAAGTTTCATTTAACATGAAGTTGGCTAAGATTTACATAAAAAAATCGATCCCATTCTATGGCATGCATTAGAAATAGATGATATTAAGTAATGAAATGTTTAACTGTGAAAAATCCACCACTGAACAGTTGACTTATCTGAATAAATGAATCGAGTGTCGATACCCCCTGCACCTTCAGTATGAGCACATTAAGCAAGTTTAGCATTCAAAATATATTCATTGAATGGCAGTTAAACATGTTTGTTTTTAGAATATAAAATGAACTGCAATCCACTTTTATAATGCGTTTAACAATTTAGAGCTGACCCTCGGGCCATAGGCGTCGGAACCGGAGGGCTAGGTCCCCCCACTTTCTTTGCAAAGTTAGACCTAACCATTAGGCACATAGCATCATAGAGGGTTTAGCCCCCCCCCCTTTTTCTCGCAGCAACACAACTGTTCCTAAATTTAACTTGAAAAGATTAAAATATTGAGAAGTTGGAGACATTTTTTTTTTCTTCATGATTTTGGGAATTAGGTTTTTTTTTTTTTGCTTGTCAAGATTTCTGAGGATTAGTCTAGCCCCCCACTATCAATTTGTTTCCGACGCCACTGCGGGCAAATACTGGGGTATCGAATCGAGCAAAACACCCTTTTTTTATTTTCTTGGGAGTAAATTTTACTTGACATTTTTTAATAATAAATCAAAGTTTATTTAAAATTGAAGTCAAATTTGGAAAATTATTATTAGATAAATATTTCACAACATTTTAAATGATTCACGTTTTTCTGACACAAAGAAAAAAATTCATGCTGCTCTTATATGCATATAAACAGGTAACTCTTGATGACTCGAACTTCGATCGCTCGAAGTTCTTGATCCCTTGAAGTGAGTCTAGGGTCCTGTTTTTTTCCCTTATATAACTAAGCAAATTTACTCTTAATTTCTCGAAATCTTGATCTCTTGAAGTCAAACTGCAGTCCCCTTAAACATCATATACTGTTTTTTACTCTCGATACCTTCCTCAGTCCCATGGACTTCGAGCTATCGAGAGTTACCTGCATATATATAATCTGATAATAAATTGAGTAATATATCATAACTTGTTTTTCTTAGAAACTGCTTGAAATATAAAAACATTATCAATTGCACTAATATAAAATTTATTTATCCTCCCAATAGGCCTGCCCTGAGTTACACAGATCCAAGGAAAACCATAAAAATCCCACTGATTTTATGAATGATGCAACAAAAGATTGAAGACATAATTTTATGGCGAAGTATACATGTACATGCTGAAGTTTGGCTGTGTCGATATGGATATCGTTGTGATATACTGGTAGTCAGCTGTTTGTGTGATTATTTATGGTTAGGGTTACCTAATAAAAACAATTAGCAGTTAAGATATCGTTTTTGGATACATTACCATTTGACAACGCTTCTTCTGGAAAACACAGACTGCTGTTGATTTCATTTTGGTCAACTATTTCATTTTCACCTAAAAAAAAAAAAAAAAAAGCACTTTCTAAAGTACAGGAAAATTTTATTCAAATAAATTAATACTACATAATGAATCAAACACCAGGGAAAATTCAATTACTCAAGAACTTTATCATATTTACCTTCATATGAATCCAGTGTCATTAGAAATTTTCCTGCCATTTTTATCTCTCTGACAGCAGGAGGGCACTGGTAAACATTTTCATTTATAAATTTTGAATGACCCATATGTTTTTGGATAAAAAAGTCTCTTTCCTGCTGAGGAACTTCTAGGGATGCATAGTGAGTAGCTACAAAATGTCTCATATCCGTTGCAGTTATGTTTCTAGGCACATCGGCTTTCTCACATACATCACGTACACATTGCCATCCACTCACATGGTCAACTGAATCTTCGGTATTGGCAAATACAAATTCATTTTGAGGATGTATGCCCGCCAGTTTTCTATTTTCAACATCAGCAAGCATTTGGAGTCCCTTCCAGCAATCCTCTGGAATTATGACAGGCACTAGTTCTGACTTCTTAGAAGAATGTAGATAAGCACATTTAAGCTGACATGCCATTTTTTCAAAATCATCACTTTCAGTGTCTTTCTTTATAAATGACTCATCTACCCATTTGTCTTTAAAAGCATCCTTTAACTCTGAAACAGTGAGTCTAGTTGCTTCCCCTCCTCTTCTAGCATTAAATAATGTTAGACGACTGGCAATGAAGTTTCTAAGTTTACAAAACAAAGTTTGGGTCATTAGTGAATATGTTGCATCACTTACTAATTCTTTTACACTGCTTTTTGTAAACTGTTGAATTTGCCTAATATCCTCAACAGAGGGCAGACGTTTTGGGTCTCTTGATTCATTTTGCCTCTTCTTAATAATTGCTTCCTGTGCTGATCTAAAGAAGGATTTCCATCGAACTTGAAGGACTTTTCTAAACTTCTCAGCCTCAAGCGCTTTGTCGTCTTCTCCCATAAGCATGTGAGTGGAGTAGATTGAGTTGCTCACTTCAAGAATTAAAGATCTTAGCCCCAATCTTAATCCACTTTTCATTTCACCTTCAGGGTCAATTGTCATAGAATTAACTGCAGTGCTAAGTAGTTTAATAGATTTTACATTAAACATTTCAGAGCAATGTTTTACTACAACTCCTGCCTCTGAAGCAATTTTTTGAAACTCCATGAAAAGCCTGGCAAGTCTTCTCAATTTTGATCGCAGTGTATTTAGTTTTTCTGTCAGTTTAAAACTTGATCCCTCAATTGCTTGGTACTCCATGAAACCATAGTCCTTAATGAAGGTATCATCCCTTATTTTCATTCCAACATCATCTGCTTGAATTCTAGTGTAAACAAACTGAACATAACTTGCAGGATACTCTACTTCTTTAAACACATTTAGTGAAATTCCACAAGGTGGTATTGTTGTTTCCTCTGCCCTTTTACATATTTTTTTATGGCGATGCATTGTATTTTTATTTAAAAATGCCTTGCAAAGGGAACACATTGCCATTTGTGTGTAAGATTTATGTGCAGCAGTTTTTCTTTCTTTTATCAGTTCTTCTTCAGACTCATTGCATAGCGCTTTAACATTGTACTGATAAATTCCTTGTCTTTTCATGTTTTTAAAAGCTTGTTGCTTTTCTGGTCCTGGCAACTTTAGTGCAGCTTTAACCTCTTCTTCCTCTTTGTGACACTTCTGTATGTGTCTGCTTAGTGCCGACTGCATTTTGTTGCAAAATGGGCATGGTCTATGGGGTCTCTTTTTGATCTTTGAGGCAAGTTTGGTTTTTATTTCTGAAATTGAACTTGCCTGTATTAGAGGTATTTGTAGCCAGTGTCGGTAGAATAAAACTCAGACAATGGTCAAAGGTTCACTTCATTCATAAAATTTATAAAAACACTGTATATATATATATATATATATCTATATCAATAAAAAAAAATTGCCTTGATTCTCAAACATTGCAAGTAAAACCTCAGGTTTCAGTCGTTCTAGACATTCTAATCATGATGAAATATTTAACAAGCTTTTTCAAGGAATTTGAGTCCCTACTTGGTGTGAACTTCAAAGTCATTGTTTGTGGGGGACAAATGTTCTTGGCTTTTGTGGGTAATCCTTGCCCACGAATTTACAACCCCACGGACGTATATAAAATCATTTGTTTATAGTTATTGAAATAATTCTGATTACACTACCAAAAAAATTACGTCCCCATGAACCAGTGAAACAAGAGGCCCATGGACCACATCGCTCACCTAATAAACAATTGGCATAATAAAATCAGCTTAATGGAGTCATAATACAAACAATGTGGACACTGTAGTATAAAAATGTAAATCCTGTATAAATAAAATTCCATTTCTTCACTGTGGATATTCTTATGTTTATTATCAAGTCCCTTTTCTAACCTTATGATTTTATAGTCATATAACCTGTTGAGCATTGCAGTTCTCAACAAGATCCTAAACAATTGTTTTTATATGAGATATAAACCTACATCAAACTCTGAACCCCTTGTGAGGCCCAAGAATCGTCCATTTGGGACGAAAATTCTAAACAATTTCCAAGAATCAGCAATCTTTCAAAATGCTCGCATATACAGTACAGGCAACGCGGATCCCGTGTTTCCTGCGCCCCCTCACAGTATAAACACATCGAGGTGATCGGCCAGGTGAGACAGGTATACCGCATTCCCATCATGGTAAACTCATCATCTACCTGTCCCCGCCAGGGTAAAATTATCGATGGAAAATTATCGTATACAAGCGGGAGTTATCTCCCCGAATGACAAATAAATTGCAAGTTTCTTTATATTTAATGACGATATTTAACCAGATTTTGACAGAAATTCTAATCGAAATACTTGGAGTCTTTTTTACTTATTAGAGGTTTTTTTTTTTTTATTTCATAGCTATTAAATAAATTATAAACGTATTTAATTTAATACCTGTGCAGCAATTGCAAATAGAATATTTTCGAATCCATTATCATATTTTAAAAAGGTCGTTAAATTAAAAATTATCATAAAATGATTTTAATTGCCAATAACATTATAAATGTGTACGCAGTGTGATTGTGTTTTCTTAACAATTAATTGGTCCACCTACATTTGTATTGTTTGTTGTTGAAGTCCATGCGTGTCAACTAATGATGAGCAAGTGATTAAATTAAAAATTAGGGCTACCTATAAAATTACCACCCCGGTATTTTTAGCACGTTCCGTTCATTTCTTACAAGGTCTTCTACGTGTAAAGAACATTTTTTGTGAATTCACGTTTTAGTGAATTTGTGTTGCGTTACTTTAGGTACATGTATGGCTCATCGTTTGTCATTGCGCGAGGATTCCCACTTTCTAGTGCGTTACGTTTGCGACGACAATCTTTAGGTGCGAAGCCGTTCTTTAAGACTCAGTCTGACTTGAATATTCAGAGTGGAAATGAGTATGACGTTCAGTGGGGCCGGCCTGGGGAAGTCGATCAAGCTTGTGGTCCTTTTTTTTTTTTTTTTTATTAAATTTTTATTGTCATTTTCATAATTATTACAAGGAATTCAAAAAGACAAAGCAAATATTTATTGGCACTCACACACCCTTTCATACACTTGCACACATAAATATCAGAAACACATTCTAATTGTTTACAGGAGAATTAAATTTCAAAAATATTTTTCCAGTTTGACCATTGTTTGTCAAATTTTAACATTTCACATGATTTAATTGATATGTATCTTTCAACCTTATATTTGAAATAGATATGTTGTAATAGTCCCTTTAAGTGAGGGATCTTTTTTTGTGAGCTTGTGGTCCTGTATGCTGGACGTGAGCAGGACATGAGGGCCAAGCTGCGAGAGATGGAAGATACCGAGTGTCTACCAGCCTCTCCTTTCTCATCAACTTTTTTGCCACCTTCGAATACGCCCCATTGTAATGCGAAAAATCAAATTAACGTGTATCTCTCTGAACTGAATTATTACAAATAGAGAGTAAGGAGCCTTAGAGATACCCAGAGTTGCATAAAATTATGTAATCGAAAGATATTGTGGGTATCCCTTGTCATGGTGTCGTGATGGTGTACCAGCTACCCCCCCCCCCCCCCCCCTCTCTCTTAACTAGATAATTTTTTTTAGAAGGACTTACACATTTCAAAGAAATTAAGAACATCTTTTGAAAGTTTTGCTGTTGATATATTTCATGCCGATAAAAAACATTTAAACATTTCAGTAAATGTATTGATATCATTTTATGTGTGCATGTACATGTAATCTTATTGAAAGCTACTACAAATATGTAAACCCGTTTCCTGTTATCGTAACCTTACCACCCCCCCCCCCCCCCCACCGCTTTATGACTGTCGAAGTTAACTTTAGTCCCAATTGTTTTACACAAAGGTGTGAAACCGTCGCACTGACAGGAAATCACTCTACTCTTGAACGCACAGAATACACAGAAATGAGGCAGGTAGATAATCTGTGTAACGATTGACCAAGAAGAATTCTACATCAAACAATTTTACGAATAGTTATATCAAATAATTGATTCATTTTACTGCGTTCTTTAACCGCTAAACGTGTTGAAGATGTTCCTTCCCGCAAAAAACCTCCATTTATTAACTAAACGAGAGATAGAGAAAAAACACAACGAATTAAACTTAACTGTTAAACATACTTCTTGTTTTCTTTATTAAAAATCAAAGGCCGGAACGGCCACAAAGGCGTCGGACTGACATTTTCTTTTATATAGAATGATATCAAAAATTTGAATTTCTGTATTAATAGTCGTATATCAAATAATTTTAGACATAGAATAGAAAAGTATATGAATTAAGTTTTGTGCTGCTTTAAAAACAAAAATAAGTTTATTTTCTTATAAAAAAAGGTTTTGGTGCTTTTACAATTAAATAACTCATTATGGTTACAAAAATCGAAGAAATTTCAAAGTTCAAAAATGAATTATTTTCTTTCAGCTTTAAACAGTCTGAACAATTCTCACAGGTTCATAATTTGAATACATTAACAATATGTCCCTTATTATAATAATAAAACATACTTTTATTTATTTCAATACCCATTTGAAACAAGATTCCCTATGGAACGGTTGTTTACAAACAAATCCACAAAACATGTTATCTAAAATGCTTGACAAGACCAACTGCATTATCGTGTTTATTTTTTGCAACAAAATCACTAGACACGTTTATCGCTTACATTTATTTTGGAGACCGTGCCCGATAACAAATAAATTTACATAGCAAATTTTATTTCTATCGGGCATGGTCTCCAGTTAAAATGTAAGCGACAAACTAAAATAATATTTATATAGTGAATTTTTAAACCTGCTTGTATTCATCCGCCATTTCTTGATTAAGCAAATTTATACTTATGCAATGAGTTGTCAATAACCAAGGAGGCAAAGTTGGTTTTTTTGTACACATTTTAGTTAAATAAATGAAATAAAAATCTTGTAATACGTTTAAATACTTTAAGGAACTTATTTCCTATGCGCATTTAAAAGGCGGTGCAGAGCATGAATATTTGGACGATTGCCAATCCAGACGATCGCTAGAAGGCTGTCGAGCATTAGCTCAACGCCTTAATAAAACTAATAGAACGAAACTTTATCATGGAGGAAACACGTGGTAGAGTTAGCGGGCTGATTTGATTGACAGGTGCAGCACGTGGATTCAAATCTGAAATTGCATGATGGATTCAATCACAGTGTACCATATTCTTTTATGAATAATTATTCTATGAATATTTAGTATTGGATATTAGTATATTTTACATAAGTGTACGTTAAATTACCCCTAAACACCTCTCTCTCTCTCTCTCTCTCTCTCTCTCTCTCTCTCTCTCTCTCTCTCTCTCTCTCTCTCTCTCTCCTGCAAGGTGTTGTGCGATCAGACGAAGCCGTACTTTTGTCGTAAATACAGCCTACTCTGGATATATTGAAATTCAGGGGACCATGCAAATTATTTCAATATATCCGTATTTCAATATAAGCGAAATTGACTGACATGAAGCCGCCATTTTTGAAAGTTCAATCCCGTTGTAAGCATAGAAAACCAAACCTGAACAAATTATTAGATCGTCATTTATCTATTACAATAAACGGATTACAATGAACATTAGTCCTTGAAAGTTTGTTTAAAATTATAATCGAAAGTTTTGTAAGTTTCGTTTTGTTACTATCTTAAACCTAATCATAATCTCAGATCGTATTCTTTTACGTTTTAGAAAAACGTTAGAGAAAAATCACCACACTCAAACGCTTCAAATATTGCTGAACGCTGCTTGTATATCATCGTAAGTGTACACGCGATAATCTCAAAATCCTTAGCTATTTCGAATTTAGGCTTTGTTCTTTCATCAATAGCCATAACTATAGTCTGTCCCAAGTTATTGCTTCCATCACTTTTTGATGATTTTTAATAAAAATACACATACCTGTGAAAGAAATACAACTGAAATCGATGAAAAGGAATATATCCAAGATATCTTCATTGACAGATTATCCCTTTTCACTCAAAATTTGACAGGAACGAAAACAATTTTCTTACGGGGATTTGTAATGGGAAATGTTTACATCTTTTCTCCATTCGGAATACACTCGGAATACATCGCGCAATTTTTTAACGTTATCATCCGGGTTTAGTTATGGCTGATGCAATGCAAAATCTCCGTAGACTTTCAATTTTTGGCTGTGTATTGAAACCTAAAGCGTTAGAGGGGGCGTTTCAAAACAGATAATCTGGACATTTTTCATATAAGTGGATGAACGTAGTTTGAGCACAAAGGTATTAACTATTATTGAAATATCAAGCAAAAAGTGGTGGAAGCAAAAACTCGGGATGAATATAGTTTGAATTTAGCGTCCGGAGATAAGGTGTTTCTTTTCCGTGGGGTTTCCATATTACGTCAAGCCTCAATACATCCGTATTCGTAAAAACAAAAAATTAAACATTGAATAAATTTTAATTTTTAATAAAAGTATAAAAACACACATGAAGAGAACTTATCAATTCACACCTTTGTATATCAACCGGTCAGTCTGGCATAATTACTGTCACCAACCGTGACTACAGCCGCCAGGGAGAACTTCAATATAACCGTTATAAAAACAACTAATTATCACCTTTGGGGACCGATCAGTGGCTTCAATATAAGCGATATTTCAAAATAACCGATTTCATTATATCCGTGAAATCAATGCAAAGAATATGAAAGGCGAAAACTGGGGATTTATTTCTATTTCAAAATAAGCGGAATTTCAAAATAAGCGAGTTCAATATATTAAGCGGAGTAAGCTGTAGGTTTGAAAACCCTTAAGGGCATGTCATTTTCTACATGAGTTTGTTAATCACTACATGTATACACAGAAAATGATCGTGACAAAGTTTATATGTATACACAGGAAACGCATGTACTGATTACATGTTATGATTCCATGTGCTTTAACGCAGCACCAACTTTATATATGAATGATAATTCTATTATTGAATGGAAAAATAGATTTGTTAGTTGATTCCCGACATTTGTTCATTTCTCAATTTAAAACATACACATGTATTGACAGTTTACGGCGCTATGCGTGTCAACTTATAAAATGAGAAGATGAAATTGCTCTGCATTGATACGAGTTCATCTAGTGAAAATATTTAATTTTAAGATTGTTATAAAAACAGGATTATCAACTAATAGAAATAATAACTGAAATAAGCATGTCAAATACAAAGATATGTGTTCTTATTTACACATCACAAAATTTAACAGCGTAATAATCATGTTATGTTGTAATTCGAATATAGTTTCCGATTTCATGAAACTCTATTTCATAAATATAATTTATTAAATTTATAATAATATGGACCACAATTTATTTACAATGCAGCTGTTATGCTTAAATCTGAAGTCGCATATTTGACGTGGATTTACATGACCCGCATTGCCTGTAATGTACAGTACAGGTAAAGTAACAACAACAAGCAGCAGCAGGAATAACGGTAAATCACACCGTCGCAATCCATACCGCGATCAAAAACCGCGATGGTGTATCGCGGGAACGATAAAAATACAGTGACGGTAACGAGGGCCAATACGGGATCCGCGTTGCCTGTACTGTAAGTAAAACCATATAGGATTTAAGTTTTCGTGAATTAAAATGTTTTCCTTTGTAAAATTGAATCCCCATTGTGGCCCTGCCCTATTTCACAAGATTTTGATTTGAACTCATTTAAATCTACATTATTTGAGGTTGCTTTCACAAAAGTTACAGCTTTTCCAGGCAAATGTTTTTTTAGAAAAATATTTCTAAAGAGTTTTCTTCATATATACCTATGTAAATTTAGAATTTTGTTTTATGACCTATGATGTTTCAATCGAAAACAATAAAGTAAACAAGAAAACATCATTGAATAAATGATTAATCAATTTGCATAGGTGACGTTTAAAACTGCCAATTTCACAATATTTCATATACTCAAATGAAAATTAAAACAAACAAGAATAGAATTCCAGGGTCCCCCGCTGGTCAAGCAGTATACTAGTATCGAGTCTATCGACCAAGGCTGATTTAGGAACTTGACCAAGGTAATAGTGGTATAAACATTTGGTATAAATTTAATGAAAATCCGTCAAAATTTGTAGGCATGAGAGCGCTTACAAGGTCAATTTTTGGATAAAATGGAGTCATTATTGCAGTCAAAGTCCCATAACTCCAACAAAAAGTATCGACCAATGCTGATTTTCGAACTTGACCAAGGTAATAGTGGTATAAACATTTGGTATAAATTTAATGAAAATCCGTCAAAATTTGTAGGCATGAGAGCGCTTACAAAAAAGTGTGACGGACGGACGCACGGCATTTTCTATGTCCCCGCTCCGCGTTGCGGCGGGGGACAAATATGACTATTATATAATGTGTGTGCATATGTAAAAGGGTATAGGTGGGTGGATTGAACAAAGTTAAAAAAAAAAATTATGTCCAGAAGCAAATTAAGAGAAAATACAAGTGAAAAGCTGTCAATGTGACAGCAAACAGGGTTTTCTTTTATGTAAACTGTATCCATAATCCATGTCAACCCTTATCCAGTGAAATGGAGTACCCTACATGTATATGAAACATTTTGCCAAAAAATGACTACCGTATTTTTCGGGGCATAGGCCGGTATTTTTTTTCTCCAATGCGCGAGCATCGGCTTATCCCCCGGGATCGGCTAATCATAGGCTCAAAGTTGAAAAAATTAAACAGTCAAATTTAAAATCCACTGTTTTTAGCAGTTTATCATCAGGGTTGTTGTTTTTTTTTCGTCCGTTTGAACTATTGTTCGATAGTTGCAGATACATAGATATAACAGAGCCCGTTAGTATATACGTCTCTGATAGTTGTCCCGTTGATAATTTTTGTAATGACATTGCGAGTAATAAAATGTACAGTACTGTACGAGGTATTTCTTTACAACCCCAATCAAAAGAATTTTTTCCCCCACGTTCACGTATGAACCCTGGAAACTATTAATGCGTAGTAAAAAAAAAAACGGAACCGGGTAGAATGAAATATGACGGAACTTTTGTGAATTTCTTCTTGTCTGCGTTCGTGGGAATCACTGGTCTTGGGTGCAGAATATATCAATGCTTTGTGTTTTTACAGTTAATTTTCTGTTGGATGAAATAACGGTATTCTGGTGTCGTGTGTATATACAAAGGTGTGAAACCCGTGACTATTTACACAGCCTGGGGGCACGTAGTGTACACCCTTACACCTCACCGCATTAATTGTGCTTTTAACATTACAACTTCTTTGCATAACGGCAAGTCACTTTTTAATTTATTAATGAAAAAAAACACAAATTAAATATTTTATGTGTGGTATTTCGTTTTCTCATTCATGCGATTACGGGGGATAACTCTATTTGAATATGAAACCACGTGTTGAGCTAATGGACGCCATACCCCGATCTACAAGTAGCTTTCAAAGTATTACTTGATTAAATGAAATTGAGCAGTAAGGTTTTAATAAAATATAAAAGGTTTGGTAAAATATCATACTTAGTTCTATCAGACAGTACCACGGAGGTTGGTGTTGCAATTAAATTTACATTATGTAAAATTACGATACCTAACGATATATACCGACGAATACGGAAGAGACCAAACAACCACAAAACACAATTATATTTTTTTTAAATGTTTAAAATATATATGTTAAGCAAATTTAATAACTTTAATTACTCTTTTGACTTTCTACATCGATATTCTGAAAGTATATACTTAATACGACAACTTAAATTCCTTCATCATGCAGCAGTCATACTTTCACCACAGTAATCATCGATTGAAAATCGGCCTCTCCCCCAATTCGGCTAGTCTATGGATTTTTCCTGAATTTTGTCTGAAAATGAGCAATTCGGCCTATGCCCCACATCGGCATATGCCCCGAAAAATACGGTAAGTTCAAAAGCTAGTATTTTTTTCATAAATTATCAGAAATCAAAATCCTAGCAATATACACACCTCTGATATATGTACAATTGATCTGCAAAAGAACAACTTCCTATCTTGAGAACTGTAGGAGGAGTTATCCGTACAATGAGGGTACCCTATATGCAATATTTTGCCAAAAAATGACTAAGTTCAAAAGCTGGTATTTTTTCGATAAATTATCAGAAATCAAAATCCTAGCAATATGCACACCTCTGATATATGTACAATTGATCTGCAAAAGAACAACTTCCTATCTTGAGAACTGTAGGAGGAGTTATCCGTACAATGAGGGTACCCTATATGCAATATTTTGCCAAAAAATGACTAAGTTCAAAAGCTGGTATTTTTTCGATTAATTATCGGAAATCAAAATCCTAGCAATATGCACACCTCTGATATATGTACAATTGATCTGCAAAAGAACAACTTCCTATCTTGAAAACTGTAGGAGGAGTTATCCGTACAATGAGGGTACCCTTTTGGCAGCCGGCCCGCCATCCGCCCGCCCACCCGCCATTTTCACCATTTTAATAACCGGATTTTTCCGTTGGAAAACCCGGTTAAAAAATGAGAGATATTAACAATAACCACAGATGACTGGATGCTGGACATGTTAATTGATTTATTATGTTTAACAATTTAGAAATCTAACCCCCAGTGACTCTGCTATGCAAAAATAAAAATTACCATCTGTAACATGACAAAGTATTTTGACCATGGTTGTTAATGATTATTCTCCTTACATGCACACAATCATTATTTACCAGCTTGATTAACAAAAAGACTGGCACTCTATTTTCACCATTTCCAAATTATCTACCTTTTAAAAAGGGTTTTATAAATATAAAAAATTTGGAATCCCCTTCCTTTAAGGATGATTTGTACCAACTTTTTTAAGTTTGGCCAAGTGGGTCTAGGGAAGAAGCCAAAATTGTGAAAAGTTTAGACAGATGGACAGACAGAGAGACTGACAGGCGATGGACAACAGGTGATCAGGAAAGCTCACTTGAACCTTTGGTTCAGGTGAGCGTGCTCTATGTACAAAAAGTTTCTAAAACAACAGAAACAAGATACTAACAAACAAGTTGACGAAACAAGGTTATCCATGGTCTCGAAGTAATCATTTTGCAAGTTCTATGGTCGATAAGGACCTTGTCAGCAAAAACAATCTTCCACAAGGTCGAAAGCTGACTAACATTTTTCATACTTATTGTGAAGTCATTATTTAAAACAATTTTGATATATATAAACTATATTAAATATGTCGTCGAAAATTATCATGATGCTGATATAAACTAAAGTTGGGGGTTTGTATGCATGTCAATTAAGTGAACTTTTTAAACTTGAAACTTTTTTTCAGAGTTGTTTGCCTCTCATAACAATTTGAAAAAATCTTTTTCTCAAAATATGCATGGTAAGTTATGAATTTTCTTTGCATTTTTAAAGAAAGGGAAAGGATGTATGAAATTAACTTGCACTAAAAAGCGTAAATTGGATTTGCATGAAAAAGACTTGATATACTGTTATTTTAAAAAAAACCTACATTTCCTGTAGACTTTAATGTTATCTTAAAGTTGCAATTAATTTTTTTTATTAATAAATAAACCCTTTAAAATCATACTAAGATTTTAGTGATCAAACTTACCTGATGTGATCTTTTCATTTGTAAATATGTTATTTTTTTCTGTTGAAGACATTTGAGATGTGCATGTCTCTGCTGATTGGGCCTTAAAAGACTCTGTAGTATGAGATGGGGAACATTCTGTTGATGCAGCCTCTGAGGATTCTGTATGCTGGGTAAGATCTACATGTTGAGTTTCTTGTTTAATTGGTTCCTTTAGCTAATAAAAAACCCAGACAAACTATAAATGATTATAAACAAGGGCACCGCTAAGCGGAGCATCTTCTCGCAACATGAATTATTGTAGGAAGGAATGTATTATTTAGGAAAATACATGTAAATGTATCAGATCAGAATGAATATGATACAAGTATTCATATTCTTGAAACCACTTTGAATTCATAATATCTATTTAATCCCTATCCACAAGCTTTGTGGTGTAAACATTGGGGGTGGGGTGGGGATAGGGGAGTTACATTTACAGAGTTGTACAGTTTCCCTATTCCTAGCAGAAACTCAACACATATGGCTTTAAAGTTTAATAATTTAGATTCATTTTGTGACATTCATTATTATTTAGGCATACATAAGCGATTCACATACATTATGAAACATAGCTAAAGAACTAGCTATCAGTAGTCTACTCTGATGGTCAATTCTAGTTGCTTTTAGTATGTCAACCCAAAGTAGATATGCAGCTATTATTAATATGAAACAAATTTTCGAGTGAAAAATGTAGGATATCTGTCAAAGTCTCTTCTGAATTTTAGATTAGTTTCATTCAAAGTGTGGAGCACATAGCTCAGAGGTTATGGGTGTTAGGCCAGTAAACAAAAGGTCACTGGTTCAAAACCTGCTGTGGTCACTTGATGTCGTGTGTTGTGCACTTAGACAAGGCACTTTATCTACATTGTCTCAGTCCACCCAGCTGAAATTGGGAACTGGCTTACGATGGGGGTGAACCTGCGATGGACTGGTGTCCCATCCTGGGGGAGTCAATGACTCTCATCTGCTTAGCACCATGGAAACTGGTGATAAGCATGGGCCCTATACGCCTTCATGGCACAGAGAAGGATTCATAAACTCCTTTCTAGGTACAGTACCCGCAACGTTATTTTTTACAGTCCTATCCTATCGTATCGTGTATCAATCCTATCGTATCGTGCGTGTATACTGTCCTATCGTGCGTTAATCCTATCAGGTTTATCGTTTTTAACATTCTTTCCGTTTATCCTATCGTGTTGATCTTTTCATGTCTTTACATAAACAAGTACATTTATTTCAAAGTAACAAGTCGTTCAGCGTACCGTATACGAAAATTTATCGAACAAGAAATGTAAAACCCTATCCAGCTTTCTATCATGATACAAAATTCTTAATTCTTCAGATAAAGTTAACAAATTAATATTACATGTAAATCATACTTGTAAGCAGTGGAAGTGACAAACTATCGAAGTTCTTAGGAACAAAGTAACATGTTTACCTGTTTTATCTATCTATTTTATCGATAACATTAAATCGTACGCAGAGTATATACCTGCGTAAACATTAACTTGTATGTAACAAAATTCGATTTTCATGCATCATTGTTTATAAAAACAAAAGTACTATGATATGATTTATATTTATTTAAAATGAAAGTTTTATTTTATTGAACCCGCTGTTTTCCGTGCAATATTTGATCTCGGGCTGAAATGTTCCCTGCGATCGCCTCGGGTGTGCGGTAATAAAAACAATGTTAACAAATCATACGCGGAATATGTATCTGCGTTAATACTTATTTAACTTGTATGCAATATAATTTATTTTTAATACATCATTTTTTTATAGAAAAATAAATGTATTTATGATAGATATTGATTTATTTAGAACAAAAGTTATATTGTCATTTTACTCGCTATTTTCCATGCGATTTGATCTCGGGCTGAAATGTTCGCGGCGATCGGCTAGGGTGTTTAGTGTTGAAAACAATGTTGACAATACATATAATTTATTGGATCATTCTAGCTCATAATTTTTATTAAAACAATAACTGGTTATTTTAATACATTCTATAAATGATGCAGCGATAATTAAGAACTCGGCATTTGTTGATAACAATAAATCTTGATTCGAACGAGTTCTTTATCAAATTCTGCCATTATCAGGTTGATCGTGAAGATCGTTTGACGTGATCATACATTTAACATGAACACCGTTTATCCTATCCTATCATGTATCAATCCTATTGTATCGTGCATGTATACTGTTTTATCAGTGTGTTAATCCTATCGTATTATGCGTGAATCCTATCCTATCGTTTATCTTGTAAAAAATAATGTTGCGGGTACTGTAGCACGGGAAAATTTATTCTAAAATTCGACTGCTTGTTTTGATGTAAATCGGATAATTTTAACCTCTTGCCCACTTCAACTTTTAACAATTAGCGATCTTTTAACCCTCCATTACTAGAAAACATTTGTTCTTTTACCTTTACTAGATGTTAAATCCCAAAATAAGTTGCATACAGTAGTGATTTACTTCATGTCGTATATAAAATTACTAGAAATGTCATTTGTCAAGTCGTACATAAAATTCCTGTTTTATCTTTGTTTTTTTAAGATAATTTAAAAATATTTAATCAATTTACTTGAAAATCAATACTTTTTGTCCTTTATCATGCCAAAGAAGTGTAATGTATCGTGTATAATACGCACCCCCTAATGTTGACCAAAAATGGCGAAAAAACAGCAGGTCCTATGTATAACACGCACCCAAAAAATGACGAAATCAAGGGCCACCATTTCCACCAAAAATAGCTATGTTTCATGATAATTTTATAATCCATGCGCAATTTCTTTAATTTTGTGATCCGAACATAGCAGAGCGATGAAAATCGACGGCCGCCATTTTTCCAAATAATTATCAATGTTCAATGATAATTTTATAACCCAAGTGCAATTACTGCAATTTCGTGATCGGAACATGGCCCAAGCGATTTTAGAGTCAAAGGTCTTACAATTTTACTTAAAAAGGACGGCATGATTTACATGGGCAGTATCAAATCTTTGTAAAGAGTTTCTTATACAACAGTGGAGAAATTGAAGAACATCATCAAAGAGAAGAACGGCAACCAAGCTTTGTGCTAACTCAATGATTGTTGTTAAATAAACATTGTGAAGAAATGTATGTATGTCGTATATCGTCATTATCAATTCGTACAAATGATCGATGTATTTTTAGCAGTGTCTTTGTAAAGCAATAACGTTTAACTGCATAACTGGAAACGAAGTAATCAAGTTTAATAAAATCAGAATAATCGCTAATCTTCATTCACTTGAAAACACCCTGTGAAGTCCAACACAAGACAGGTGCTTGCTTCTGACACCGGAAATTGTTAAACAAACATTGACCACGCGCCGAGTCAACAGGTGGCTGCTTACTTAATGGCGAATACACTGGCGATATTTAAACTTGTTTGATACATTAAAAATAGTGTCGAGAGAGGATAAATATTTCAATACATGGAAATAAAACTAAGAATAAGGTATTTCTGATGTAGTAAATTTAGTATACACAACTTGCATAACACGCTATATCAGCAGTCACTACTTCTGTGGTATCAAGAATTGCAGCTTGAAAAAATGGGGTAAAATTTTAGTCCTATGTACAACACGCACCCCCCACTTTTGATCCAATTTGGCTAAAAAAAAGTGTGTGTTATACACGCGACATTATGGTACAAAATTTGATGAACATTCATGAGAGGGCTTTCTTTGAATTTTGCTAAAAAACTAAAGATGGACACATACACACACACACACACACACACACACACACACACACACACACAAGCACAGCAGCGATGCTATATACCCCTTGCAACAGGTTGCCTGAGGGGATAATAAAAGTGTGCAGGAGAGTTTGATTGTCAGATCTAATATTTAGTTATATGATATTCCTAAACTAACAAACTGTATATTTTGCAGATCCTAAAATGCACTTCTACATCTAAAGAGCACATGGAATGTTCTTAAATTATAATTGTTGTTACATTACTCCACACACAAAAAAAATCAGAATTTTTCCTTTAAAGGAAACATGAGAGAAAAAAGAAGATAAAATTAAAAGTTTAAAAGCTGGGATTTTTTTAATTACCAAACGACAAAATTCTAGCAATATGCCCACCACTTCACAATTTCAATACCCGGATTTTCTTATGGAAAACCCTAATAAATTCATCCTTTGGCTCAGGTGAGCTAAAAAGTATGCCTTGGTATAGTAAGCTTCCTTTTATTACACTGCCTTTAATCACCATACCTTTTGATCACTTGCTGAAAACATCTTCTTGAAAGAACAGATTGCTTGTTTGTGTGCTAAAAATGCCTCTATATCCTCATATTGTGTGTTACACCTCCCACAGATAAGGATGTCAATAGCACCTAAAAAAAACATAGGTAATCGCAGATTACAAAGCTCACCGAGACAAGACATCACCCTTATGAGACTTCCCTTTTATGTTATGTGATAAAGTAAAATATTATAAAATACAATATTATATTATACATATTGTATCATATGATACAATAATATATTTTACAATATCATACAATACAATTTCATGTGATAATATATCATATTATAAACCAATATCATATTATACAATATTGTATGATACTATATTATATAATATAACAGTATCATATTATACAATTTCATGTGATATAATTCTATATTACAGAAAGTAATATCATATTATACAATATTGTATGATACAATATTATAGAATATACAATATTGTATCATAGGTAACAATATTATATTTTGCAATATCTTATGTAATAGTATCATGTCATAAAATTATAAATTAATAATACAATATAATATTATACAATATTGTATCATAATATACAATACTATACATAACGATATCATGATACAATATCATAACATAAAACATGAAAAAAATTGATACCTATCATATCGTATTATTTAACTTTTTATAATATTACATATAATATTATATTGTATCATATTAAACAATATTGTTTCATCCCATTCAATACTTTTTCATAGGAATCATGTTATATCATTTATCAAAAAACACATCTACAGTGTATCTATCGAGCAAGTTTGAGTGAGGTAGGAGATTTCTTTAGCATCCTTGACAATTGAGATCAGCCTCTGCATCTGAAGCAACCTCTGCGTTTCATTTATAATATAGTTAAATCAACTATGCAAGCTATCATCTATAAAACATGTGACATGTTCCAAAAAAACTAAACCTAATCCAGCATCCGAAACCTATGGCTCAGATTCAGCATTCAAGCCTGTCAGGTGCATCAGTATACATAAGACACATCTCCATGCAAGTTTGGTGAAGTTCAGACCAATAATAACTAAGATATCATCATCAGAGGGCACTAGCAATCAAAACCTTAACCTGCTCCAGCATCCGCAACCTTTGGCTCAGATTCAACATCCATGCCTGTCAGGTGCATCTGTATCATAAGACACACCATCCATTTAAGTTTGGTGAAGCTAAGACCTGTAATAACTAAGATATATTTTTTAGCATCCTTGATAATGGAGATCAAGCTCTGCATCTGAAGCTTCCACTGTGTTTCATTCATATTACAGTTTAATCAACTATGCAAGTTTGAAATAGTACTATTTTCTATTAAACATGTGACCTGTTCCAAAAAACTTAACCATATCCAGCATCTGAAACCTATGGCTCAGACTCAGCATTCAAGCCTGTCAGGTGCATCAGTATCATAAGACGCACCATCCATGCAAGTCTGGGGAAGTTAGAACAAGTAGTAACTAAGATATAATCATCAGAGGGCACCTGCAACAAAAACTTTAACCAGCTCTAAAAACCTTTACCTCCTCCAGCATCTGAAAGCTATAGCTCAGATTCAGCTCTCAAGCATGTCTGGTGCATCAGTATCATAAGACACACCATCCATGCAAGTTTGGTGAAGTACGGACCTGCAGTAACTTACATATTGCTATCAAAGGGCACCTGCAACAAAAACTTTAACCTGGTCCAACAACCTTAAACTCCTCCAGCATCTGAAATTTAGGACTCAGATTCAGCATCCAAGTCTTTCAAGTCCACAAGTAGGTCCAGATGCATCATCCATGCAAGTTTGGTGAAGATAGGACACTTGTCCTACTTAATAGCTTAGATACAGGAACTGCAACAAAAACTTTAACCAGGTCCGGACGCCGACGCCGAGGGTATAGCATAAGCTTCCCCTGACTTCATCTCGGTGAGCTAAAAATGCTCAATTAATGCATTTCAAACTGTTATATTCAATGTCATTGTTGAATATATTTTTACCAGTTCAATCTGAGGCAAGATATTTTATCTTAGAGGGATTTAATATTTTCAACTGTCACACAGCAAAGTAAACTCAAGTGACCAGTAACAAAGAAATTGCTGCCAACATAAAGATGTTATATTAACTTTGTTGTTGATAAGTAGGGTCTTAAATTCATGGAAGTCTTTCTGCCTATTGTTTTGGTTTAGATTATCCATATTTTTCTTTTTTCTCCCCAAGACATGAACTTTGAAGTTTCATATCTTGTTCAGTAATGAGTTATTTTTCTTAAAAACTTTTTTGGGCCTTTGGTTTTCAGACAAAATGCTCCGAGACCATAATAACTGGGAATGGGAATCCACAGGATTAAATAGAGGCAATGAAGTTGTAAATATTGGTTTTTGTTTATTATTACAATCTTAAGAAAGGAAAAGGTAGAAGGTCAAACAAGAGGCCCATGGGCCACATCGCTCACCTGAGGAACAATAGGTATGATAACGTCAGCTTAATGGAGTCATAATACAAACAATCTGGACAATGTACAATAATACATGTAGATCCTGTATAAATAAAATCCATTTTCCCCCTTGGAACTCAGAGCCCTGATTGCTGCCATTATTTACAAGAGCAGACTTTAATCACCGCTCCTGCACATATATAGGGACTCAAAGTTACGCAGGCAGGAATGACCGCACACCTACGCAACTGAACAGGTACCAATGTTAACGCAAGCAGGGATAACCACACACTTGCGCCAACAGCTCAACCTAAAGCAAGCAGGGAGTACCGCACACTTGCGCTAGAAAGGTCAGAACACCAGCATGGATGACCATACACTAGTGCTCCGCCGCAACCACCACCAATACAAGCAGGTATGACCGCACACTTGTATTAATGCGATACAGGGCAGGAATGACCGCACACTCTGTATCGTAGGTTAGAAAACACGAAGATTAGATAGAGCAGGGATGTCCACACATCTATCCATACCTGTTCAAGGTTAAACCCAAACAGTCACTCCTCGAAATGCAATAGACACTGTCCCTATATATGTGCCGGCCTAAAATAATTCATAGTATCTAAAAATTGGAAATCAAAAATAAACAAACTAATCCGGCCTAACCCAAAACTACTTATGCAGAACAACTTATATACATTGAATATTTATTATTGTATAAAAATAATCATCACAATAATTGGTTAACAGTGGATGCATTAATTAAAAATAATCAAAAATCAATAAATCAAGGGCAATAACTCAATACAGTAATACAAAAAGATTCTAATGAAAAAATAGCTGCCTGCTTCAATTTCATAGTCATATCACATGTTGAGTATTGCAGTTCTCAAAAAGATCCTTTACAATTGTTTATATATGGGATATTTAGCTACATCAAACTCTGAACCTTCTGGTGAGGCCGAAGAATTGTCCTGGAGCCAAAGTCTTAACAATTAAAAAGAATCATCTTGCTGATTAGTTTCTGAGAAGAAGATTTTTAAAGATTTACTCTATATATTCCTATGTAAAACTTTAACACCCCCCCCCCCCCAATGTGGCCTCACCCTACCCCCAGGGATCATGATTTTCACAACTTTGAATCTACACTACCTGAGGATGCTTCCACACAAGTTTCAGCTTTCCTGGCTGATTAGTTTCTGAGAAGATTTTTAAAGATTTACTCTATATTTTCCTATGTAAAACTTCGACCCCCCATGGTGGCCCTACCCTACCCCCGGGGGTCATGATTTTCACAACTTTGAATCTACACTACCTGAAGATGCTTCCACACAAGTTTCAGCTTTCCTGGCTGTTTAGTTTCTGAGAAGAAGATTTTTAAAGATTTACTCTATATATTCCTTTGTATAACTTCGACCCCCCATTGTGGCCCCACCCTACCCCTGGGGGTCATGAATTTAACAACTTTGAATCTACACTACCTGAGGATGCTTCCACACAAGGTTCAGCTTTCCTGGCTTTCTGGTTCTTGAGAAGAAGATTTTTTATTTTTTCATTAATTTCTAATTATCTCCACTTGAAAACGGGTGTGGCCCTTAATTTTCACAACTTTGAATCCCCTTTGCCTAAGGATGATTTGTGCCAAGTTTGGTTGAAATTGGCCCAGGTGTTCTTGAGAAGATGTTGAAAATGTGAAAAGTTTACGGACGGACAGACGGAAGACAGACAAAATGTGATCAGAATAGCTCACTTGAGCTTTCAGCTCAGGTGAGCTAAAAAACAGAATTTATCAAAGTCTAAAAATCAACATTTTTTTTTGTATCTTTAAAAAGAAAAAATATTTTATACTCATCTAAAATGAAAGGTTGTGAGCTGCACCATGGGCTCCCTCAATGATAAGGAAAACGCTGTTCCATTTTTTTATTTCAAAAGTGTTTAAATATTACTCAAAGATTGAACTCAATGATTGAACTAACCGCTCTAATGATATTAGTTTCTGAAAACTCTGAAAAATTAGTTTTTTGTATAACCTTACAGTCTGAGGTATCTTACACAGTTATAAGTTTCCCCCCATGCTATTTTGAATTTAACCAGCTTTAAATTTGTATCTATGATCTACCTTCTGGAAAACCTGCTTCTTTTTTCTCTTTTATCTTCTGCTCTGAGGAAATCTAAATTGATAAGAAAAAATTATCAGTTGAAAAAAGTACCATTTGAGTCAAGAAAACTAACCTCAACAGTAGTAGAGGCAGGTATTATTTCCTGTGCATCAGAAATGTTAAATGGTACGCAGAGTGTAATGCACAATTACGTAATCAAACAGGTAAGCCATTAAAATTTTGTTTTCATTATACATATGTATTTTAACTAATAAAGAATATAGAGAACTTTTATTCATTGTTTAAAGAAACATTAACATCATTTTTTTTTCATCTATACACTTACAAGTAACAAAGATAAAGATTAAGATACGGTTCCACTTTTATATATACCATAAACATTCCATCAGAAAATCACAAATTCATACATTGCATCAACTTGTACATACTTGCTATAATATACCTGCATCATAAACAATAAACATATCTTTGGTGTCTTGGGGGCTACTCATTTCAACCATCAAAATAACTACCTCTACTGTACATAATATGCTTCTGTATTTGGAATCACGAAAGTTGTCTGCTTGCTTAAAAGATACATTTTCAAAAATTGTGATATCTATGCCTTTAGAGAACGGATCTGTTTTAGAATTCCGTAATCTTAATACAAAAGTGTTGTTCCCATCAGGAAAGCTAACTAACATCTTCTATTCTTACAAAATCTACAGAAGAAGCATTCTTACACGTAATTTCTTCACATCAAAAAACAGAGAAAAAGCTCCGTTATCTAGCAAAATGACCAACTCTTTCAAAATCTGTACCGTTATAGGTAGACGCTTTACAACTTGATTTGTCTGGGATTTTTTAACACCTCCAAGAATATAATGCAATTGATGACAATCATGTAATACATAACCTTAACCTGCTACAATGTAATAATAACGAATGCCAGCTAGATACAGTTTCATCGTTTCGTACTTCAGCTTTAGAACTGATTGACAATGAGATTTGAAGTAAACAAGACTTAGTGTGGTCTCAGTAATAGAGGGTAATGATGTTCTAGAACAAACTACGCCATTCATACACATAAAGGTAAGAAAACACTGTTCAACTGGTTCAACGGTAGTGGTAATGAGTAATTCAGGTGACATAGAAACATTTCAAGATATTGCCTGGAAACTGAAGTGTTTCAAACAAACAGAATGTAGAAAATTCTTACCTTTGACCTAAAAATCAATAGAGGGCCTTCTTTAGGCCATAAAAAATGGATTAATGGATGGACAGACTTACCCCAAAAATATTCCCCAAAAGTGAAAATGTGGGACAAATAAGTAAAACCATCCTCTAAAATAAGAATCCCTTACCTCAGGGTCAAGAATTTCACAATTTAGTACACCTTAGATCCTAGCTTCCTCATTCTTATTATGTACTTGGTTTAATTGCTAGATGCCCAATAAAAGGAAATACTTGTATACCTGTAATTCCTGATTGCATCCTCTGCAAAGAATGCTCACTGTTTCCTCTGCAAGATTTTCTTCTCCCACACAGAAACTTTTTTTGTGAAAATTCCTTCCACAGATTATACAAGGAATCTATATCAAAATCAACAAAATAGTCCTCACACACACAAATCTAGCCAACATGATGTTCACAGCTTATAGTTAAATTTCAACTTAAGGAAGGAGTCTTCTCGTTATCAAACATACTTCTTATAATAAGAAATTCATAAAAATTTTGACACAGTCAAACGAATCATATTACCAAATGATTCTATCAGTTTAATCAAATTTGACCTTTTAGTTTTCACATAAAGGTCAGGTCAAGGTCACTACCTTTTTCCTCAACGTAAAGGATGATAAAAATAAGTGGTATTGATATTGCTTATCCCACTTTTGCTCTATTTTTCTTAAATTTTTAAGAAATTTTGATTATTTTTTTATGCTTCCAATAATAAAATATATTTGATTTTTATGTACAATGAACACTTTATATAAAGATATTATCTAAGCATTGAATCATTATTTTTTGAAAGATATAGTCTCATAACTGCAGCAGTGTGTGCATACAAATTGAGTATCGCGTTATGAAAATTTGTATGCACACACCGCTGCAATTATGAGACTATATCTTTAAAAAAATAAGGATTTAATGCTTATATTTACATTTTTCTTAACTTCTTGCCTTGTCTGCAAATGTGATTTATAGGTCAAAATTTCTGTTTTATCCTAAGGGTAAGTTCAAATTAATGGAAGAGCCACTGTAACAGCCACAAACGTGAACTTTGATTCTCGCTTGTGACGTTGCATTTTACAGCGTTCAACGTTTGTGACGCCATAATAAAACTAGTCATTCTAACCTCTGAGTACCCTGTGTGTGTTACAGTCTTATAACTGCAGTATCTTTTCACACACTTTACATGCAAAAAATATTTGGAATGTAAATATAAAGATATAAATTGACAGAAAAGCTAACATACTGACCATTTAATAAGAGAGAAAAACTGATTTTAGTGATTTTTTTTTTTTTTTTTTACAAAATCAATGTATAGAATGGGCGCTTTAAAAAGGTTATAAAAATGTAATCTGATAGGCCAATCATATTAAAAGCATATGCTGAAAACCAAGTATCGTATCATTAGTTCACATTAGTAAAAATCCAACATTAATGTTATATTGTTTTTAAAATGCTAAAACAGATTCATCATATATGTTAACTCTACCGATTTTCACGGAAGTCTACCGCTTTTAATTGAAAATCTACCGATTTTTCAAAAATTCAATTTTGCCTCGCTTGGGTAACCATTTTGGAAGCCATTCTAACTATAAAATCTCGCTAGTTCTTTAGATTTTGCGTGAATTGAGTCGGGAACATTCAAACGTTTTTTACAAAGCGATAATAATGTGGGTTTCAAGCATGCGTTTGACAATGAGTGGTGAACACTTTTCATTAACTTTTATTAACTTCATTAACATTAACTTTTATGCAATACAATTTTGTTGCATCATATTTTACAGAAACAAAACTATTGATGATATAATTTATATCTAATCAAAACCCGAGCTGTATTAAGAACCTGTTATTTTCCGTGTGATATTTGATTTCAGGCTGAAATGTTTTCGGCAATCAGCTAGGGTGTGTGGTAATGAAAACAATGTTAACAAATGGTACGCGGAATGTGTATCTGCTTAAATATTTATTTAACTTGTCTGTAATAATTCGTTTTTAATACATCATTTCCTTTTACAGAAAGAAATGCACTTATGATAGATTTTATATTTACTTTATACAAGAGATGGATTTATATAATTAAACCCGCTATTTTTCGAGTGATTTAATCTCGGGCTGAAATATTCGCGGCGATCAGCTAGGGTGTTCGGTAATGAAAACAATTTTAACAATACAGAAAAATTTATTGATCATAAAAGCTCATAATTTTAGTTTAAAAAAGAATTAACTGGTCATTTTTATACATTCTATAAATGATGCAGTGATGATTGACAACTCGGCAATTGTTACTAAAAAGAAATTCCACGTAAATCTTTAGTTGTTCGTGTTCTCTCTCTCAAATTCTGCCATTATCAGTTTGTTCGTAAATATCGTTTAAAGCGATCATACGTTTATCATGAACATCGTTTATCCTTTCCTATCGTGTATCAATCCTCTCATATCGTGTGTGTATACTGTTCTATCGTGCGTTAATCCTATCCTTTCGTGCGTGTATACTGCTCTATCGTGCGTTAATTCTATCCTATCGTGCGTGAATCCTATCCTATCGTTCATCTTGTAAAACATAACGTTGCGGGTACTGTACAGGAAATATAATGCTTGAAAAAAATTAATAACTACAATTCCTACCTTCTCTTCACTGGAAATCTCAAGTCCACAGCAAGGACATGAATACTTCAGAAACACTGAAACAGAGGAACAGTGAACTTTTCATTAAATCATACTTTAATCATACGTGGAAAACAGCCTTCATGTTCTTTTTTTTTTTTTTTTTTAAAGATGCAATTTTGTAACTGACCATGTCTGCTTAAAAGTTTCATTTTCTTTGATATAAAAACACCTTTTGATTATGTTATTAATTTACGGCTAAACTTTGTGGCCAAGACACACCCTCAGGTCATAAGGAATCTGTGTGAAGCAAGAAGTTCCAATGTTTTTCCATAAGAAAGATATGGACCCAACACCAATTTTGCACTCTTCCTGCCAGTAACCTTGACCCTGCCCAAATGACCTTGGGTCAAGGTCAAGACACATCCTCTGGTCATAAGCAATCTTTGTGTGAAGTAAGAACTTCTCCATAAGAAAGATATGGACTGGACAAAAATTTGCACAGACAGACAGATGAACAAGGTCAGGGGTGTGCAATCACCTCCTGACGCCAGGGGCTACTGATTTCAAAGATCGGGCTTGCAAAATTTCAACTGTGGTAGCCTGTTTAGCAAGTAAATTATAACCAGGGTTGGCAAAATATGCCGGTAAATTTGCAAAGTCCTAGTAGGAAAAGTGTATTGTCATTGTTATCACAGAGGCATAAAATCTGCTCCTTTTGTGTCATGATAGCCTAAAAATGTCTTATGCATCTTTTTCTTGTGCTGCATTCTTTTAAGAAGCTTCTACAAACACTTTGCTATAAATTTCACACTTTAAAGTTTTACTGAGAGTGTTGAGACGAGATAGTCACGTCTCACTGCACATGGTTTTGATAGTTACCGAGGAACTGTTTTCAAGTGACATCACTATCAAATGATTCCCTTTTCCTTTTGTGTTGAATTCGCATTTCTTTAATATGTATTCATAAGCTTTTTAAAATTTTCTTTTACACAGAGAGAGAGAGAGAGAGAGAGAAAGAGAATGAGATGCATTACAGAGATATTTTAAAAATTTTGCAGTAACTATCCTCATTAACATATTTTAAAGTGACCTGCTCAGTAAACTAAAAAAAAAATCATATTTTGCATATTCTTGTTTAATTCCATTATTTTCAATTAAATTTACCATTACATGTATGATAACTGCATAGTTGTATTTTGTACATGATATTCAACAGGATAAAATACATACATAGATAGTTGTGTGATTTTATAGAGTTTAGGTTTTCTTATAAAAACACCCTAACCAATTCTGTAACTAAAATGTGTAGCAATGAGAGAGCAATGAAGTTGAATATTTTTGAATGAGTCTACTGCAGAAAACATAAAGCATCTAGACAACCTTGAGATGGTGACCATCTCAAAGGGCCCTGCTTAAATAATGGAAAATAGAATAAAAAGAATTTTAGAGAACTTTGCTTTGACCTTGACCAATAACTTAAAAATTTTGCCAGCTGGCATAAAACTTCTAATTCATTCTCATTTCCCCTTACATACAGACATTTTTGTTCATTCTGACCAAGATTAAGCAACTGGGAATTAATCTATGGTCTAAAACTGATTATAGAGAGATCTACTATGACTTTTACATTGACTTTACATTAACCAACAAGCTCTAAGTGGAGGGTATATAAATATGCTCTTAAAAAAGGATTTGATTTGACCTTGACACCTGACCTACAAACATCATTCAAGCTCACTGCATATCCTTTGATCAAAGCCACCATGTGGGTGATTTCATGAAATATGAGCCAGACTGGAGCAAAGAGAGAGATGATGAACTCCAGAAAAAGATTTTTCATATAAATCTGCTTTGACCTTCACAGTTGACTTTGAAAATTGGTTCAAGGTCACTACACATCCTTTAATTAAAATCTCTGTTTATGTGGATTATGAGCCAAATAGGGCTAGTGAAAAGTCTAAGAAAAGGATTTTTGCATGGTCCGATGTGACCTTGACCCTTTACCTACAAACCTCATTCAAAGTCACTGCACACTCTTTGACCATAAACACTCTGTGAGTGAAGTATGAGTCAGATTGGACCAAATGGAGAGAAGATATGCCCCAGACAAGGATTTTATATATAATTCTGATATAACATTAACCTTATACCTAGAGACATGGCATTGTTATCACCCAAAGGCGTTCTGCAGAAGAGGTATGAGCCAAATTGGGCCAAGGGGAGAGAAGCTATGCTCTGGACAATAGATCTCAGATGGAAAGACAGACGGAAGGACGCACGGACAGACTGATCACTATAGGGCAATTAAGGGGGAACAGGACACATATCATGTGACTATTACTGCAATGATGCCTTGATGTGCTAACTCTATTATGATGTCATAATTGAATTGATTGTATATTGCTATGATGTCATTTATTCATTTTGACGTCATACAGGATTAGATAGATCTTTTTCCCGTACTAAACAGCTCTAAAGTAGTCATTGTCAAAGCATGAGCTGGTGGAAAGTTTAACATTTTTAATTTTAGAAATGTAAATGTACAAAATCATGAGCAGTTAATATAATCAGATATATAATCTAAAAATGATCTGTTCATGTTAATTGATAAATCTAAATAATGTATTGCTTTATTGATAGTTCAAAACAGAGTTTGTCACAAATTTTTAAAGTTCGATTTTGAAAATTGTTTTCGTTCTCAAAATTAATTGGATATGA
The DNA here is from genome assembly GCF_025612915.1 of Magallana angulata. Lineage (NCBI taxonomy): Eukaryota > Metazoa > Mollusca > Bivalvia > Ostreida > Ostreidae > Magallana > Magallana angulata. Next base: position 27,639,111 of record NC_069118.1, on the reverse strand, counting down.
CTTTCAAATAAATTCCATCAAATAAAATAATCATTACAGAAAATTGAAATAATGCCAGAAAAGGGGGATAATTCCTATTAAAATGGCTGGTAACTGTGAACCTTGGGCTAGTAACTTTGTTATTCCCACTTGCACCTGGGCTAGTGGCCAAAATTTTTAATTGCACACCCCTATAGAAATATGTTTTTCACAATGAATTACTTAGTGTTTGTAATGTTGTCATCATTTAATGTATTTTCCCAACCAGATGAAATGTTCTGCACACCAACCAATGTATTGGACACATCTTTAAGATCATGTAACCAACCATATGTTATATAACTTTCACTTAATTACAAGGAGTGGCAACCATTTAACATACTGTACTGACCAACTGATATATATGAGAACACAATATGAATGTAATGGTGACCAAATGGTTTTATGCTATGACTCATTGCTTCATTTTTCCAATTGTCTAACATAAATAAAGCACCAGCTATGTCATTATTACCACCTTTTTACGTGCTTTTGCAACCATGTAAAAATAGCTGTAAACAGTTTAATGTATTTGAGGCACTTTTAGATATGTGTTACCCACCATACGTTATATACTTTTCACCATATAACAAAGGCTGGTGACCATTTAACACACAGAAACGACCCTTTATTTTATGAATCTCGCCATGTATTATGATGTACCATACCTAATGGCAGCTATGGCCTTCCATAGTTTAGACTCCTTATTCTTGTACAAGTCTCTCTCTCTCTCTCTCTCTCTCTCTCTCTCTCTGAGAGTGTATGTTTATGTGTGCTGTGTGCGCAAACAATTTTGATTGAAGTTTTATTGGTGTGGATTTTAATTCCTTTATTTAAGACTCATGGTATGAACAATTTCAACACAATGACGAAAGTTTGTACAGTTGAAAATGAAATCAGATTTATTGGTTCAAATTTTGACACAATTTCAGTAATTTTACATCATACATACTAGATTAAAAATAAAGTAAATAAAGCTGTGTTTGTTCTAAGTACTTGCAAAAAGTTATTATTTCAATCATTTATTTAATGAATTAGTTTTTTTCTTACAGTAATGTACCCAGTAAATGATTTTTATCGCAAGTTAAGACCCTGAAATGTGCTACTACACCAGTTGCATGGTTCGGTTCGTGTTTTGAATGGTAAGGTACGTTTTGTGAAAGGTAAGCTTCGCTAAAAAAAGCTGCTTGCTTTGTGAACGGTTTGCACACTTTTTTAATGAGGTAGGCATGGCCTGAACACTTTGATTTTTCTCGATATAATTGTGTATAGTTTTTGCCCAATTGACTTCAGCAAGGTGGTAATTATGACAAGCATTTTTTTCTTTATTTATATGATATTTTACAAATCTATTTCAATCTAATAAAAATCTGAGCTTCCATCCGTTCCCCCGGTTTTGATACGTTGCATGAAACTTGTACTCATTGAAAACCGGGCAGTGAGGGGTAGTTTTATCTTTGATTAGTCTGTTACTATTTGCATTTAATTATAGATAAATGTAATATTACAATATATTTTACTTTATAAATCCCGATATATATTTGTTAATTCGGCAATCTGTTGATAATTCTAATAAGCATCTAAAGCCCCTTTCACAATTGGCACACGAGCAGAAGCGACCAAATATTCGTGCGACCGAAAAAATTAGATATGAATCGTCAACTGTTGCCGAAATAATCGCATATGAAAAAAGTATTCGTACGAATTTCGCACGAGCTAAGCGAGCGTTGTGCGATGTAAACGCATTGAATCTTGCGATACATCTTGCGTCTGTATGCGACTGTTGTACAATGAAAGCAACTGTTAAAAGATAATACGATAGGAACGCGCGAGAGACTAGGTGATCGGACGATTGAACGTGCGCCAAAGTGATTGGACGTGCGACTATGCGTTCCATGGTACGAATGATCGTGCGAGTCATAGGGGTATATACACCGCCCATATTCAGTAGACATAGATGAAAGCGAGAAAAGATGCCGCCCAAGAAGATACAGATATGCAGTATTATTATACCTCAATATGATTATTCTATTATATCTGATTAGGCTAGAAAGTCATGTGACAGGGCGACGACATAGGAATAAAAAAGCTGATATGAGCATACGATGTAGACAAATATGATGAAGTCAAAAATATTTCATCATTATGATTCTCTTTATTTCTCAGAACCAACTTAACTACCTATGATTTATGAAAGAAAAGTGAGACAGTTAAATGGGAAATCAAACAATCACGACGTTAATGTTGCGACTGTTGAAAAGTCAAACATAATTAGAAATCAACGTATTTTGTGTTATCATATGTTGCTTGGTATAATAAAACGTTTATTACATTAATGTTCAGCAAATATTAAGATTTATTCCCCAGAAAAAACAAACTTCTCTCGGGCGATGCCCTCGGGAAATATGATATATCTTGAGGGAATAAATCTTTACACATGTATTTCCCTCACGATCATGCAATATATGTATATAGTAAATTTTGTTTTGAAACAGAGATACTTATACAGGGTATATATACCAGTAGCAAAGCATGGCATATTGAGGCTAATAAGTCGTGCAATGATAGTAAAACGTTGCAAGATTACATGAGACACGTTGAGCAACAGTCTCACGGTCGCAAAACAGACGCATAAACACCAGCGATTTATCTTACGATCTTTATAAATCGTGCATCACTCTTGCGAGTACACAAAACGTTGTCAAACGTTCGTACTAATGTTCGTGCGTTGCACTGCGATAATTTGGATCGCGTTCAGTCGCGTCTGATTAGTGTGCATGTCCACTATTCAGAGAAGACTTGATGCGACCAGTAAAACGTACGCAACGAATGCGAGAGCTCGTGCAACGTAAGCGAGGGCTCGTGCAACGTATGCGAGAGCTCGTGCGAAGCTCAAAAATTTCGATCGCAAAGTGGTGTAAAGTGGTCGTGCGCCAATTGTGAAAGGGGCTTTAAGCTTTTATTTCTATACATGTACTTGTATTGAAATCATCAATTATATCTAATCCATTTAAAAATGTTATAGAAAAATGCCACGACTTTAATCCGATATTTCTTTAGTTTCCTTGATGGTTGTCTTGTTTTTCAGCTTGTTGTTATTTTACAAGCGTCTTTTAATTTCTTTATTCATAATTCTTATGATCACTTTTATTGTGTACTGTTGCTGGTCAAATTCCTCTGGTGAATAGACAATGTAAAATAGACGCAATTAATGATAAGATAAACAATGAAATTCAGTTTAGAAATCTTGAAATCAACCGTTATAAATTTTGTTCGATACAGATTTATATTCTTATAAAATTGATTCTATGATTTCTGCACTTGTTCGCATACACAGATCACACTTAATTGTAACCCGTCATCACTTCTCCTACCTAAAATAACATTGCATAATTAGTCAAAACATGTTATTCCATTGAACTATTCATATACATGTAACATATTACTTACAATTTGTACATCGTGAGCTCGATACACACAATAAGTCAATAGCTTTTTATAGCGATATTTATCATACTGTTGGACAAGTGTCCGCTCTTCACTGTATGCATGCAATTTAGCTGACGTTTTACAAATGCTGGCTAAACTGTTTATATTTCATTTACCTTTTTACTCACATACTTGGTGTAATCAGTGATAAATATATTAAGAATTTATCTAGTAACAAAAAAATACGCCAGTACAAGAAAATTATTGTTGAATAGCTTAAAATAGGAACAGTCTTTTAAATAAGAATTGAAAAACATAATTTGAAAACTAAAACGCTTTTATTTCACAATTTTCTTTTAGCTATGTAGAAGGAACCAAGTAGCATTGCACATATCGTGATCTGTACTGTTATATTTTAACTGATTGACAGGCGAAGCACGTGGAGTCCTGAAATAAAATCCCACTCAAATAACCAAATATTAAAACCTAATGCGAAATAATAAAGTTCAGTCACTGTGATAGAACTTTAAATTAACACTAAATCTCTCTCTTTCTCTTGCTATGTAAAGTCCAGTATGTACACCATGTTTAAAACATTTCATAAAAATAATCAAAATAGTATTGCTGCGAATTGTGTCAACATTAGAATTTACTATATATCTTTAGAAATTGGCGATGCAAGTTTAGTCAAAAATGAAAGAAATGATTAAGGTCTAAGAAAGGAATTAAATTAAAACATTTTTGTTATGGTTATAATAAAAACAACAGCGTTAAATCTTAACATATGTTATTTATTCCCTTATATATAAAAAATCTAGCAGAAAATTGAACTTCTCTGATCAGCGATAATCTTCGTCCCTATTCATTGCAAGAATAAGTTAATTAGCGGTAAGCCGAATATGAAAGTCGCATGCTTATTGCACGGTACAGTGGGCTTTTTTGGTTGTTTTGAAGTGGGTCTTCCATAAATTATCTTGCAAACTTTTTGAACTATACGGTTGGTTTTGTGAAATGAACGGTTCACTTTGTGAATGATACATTTCACTTTGTGAACAGTACTGTTCATTTCTTGCACGGTGCAGTTCATTTTATAGGTGTAGCAGCATGTTTCAGGGTCTGTACTCTGTGATATTCCCGTAGTATACAGTTTCTTAATCGTTTTCGTCTCAGGTGTATTTGTTTGTGTACATATCTACAGACAATACACAAAATGGGTCGTGATGAGTTACTAAACAGGTGTCCATGGAAAGGTGTGAATAACGGCATCTTGTGTAGACCTGTTTAAGCGTCCAAATATACAGAGTTAATTGTAAAATACAATCACTGCTAACAAAAGAAAATAAAAGACAATGACACCTGTTGTGTATAGAACCCACAATGAAAGACAATTAATTTATCATAGGTACTAGAACACATGTTATATGTTTTGGTTTGATATATTTAAACCTGTAGCCATTGGCTACTATTTATAACATATAACCTGTAGAACAGGTATTCAAGTTAACCACGATTTTCACTCATTCGAAGGCTTTTCTTTGCCGCATTTGCACGTACATGTAATATGTCTCAACCAATTAATGCCAATGATATAGGGATTGAGAAAGAGAATGAACAGAGTGAATCTGCGCCTGACCTGACCGACGTAGTAATTTATTTATTTATCATTATTTATTTAAATACTGTTATAAAAAACCAGTTTGAAGAGTTAACAGAAAAACTACAAACAGAGCAGTCTCAGAATTCTGAGTATTTGCAGAAGAAGGTGAATGAAAATATCGGGAAAAAGCTGAAATCGGAGGGTAACAAGATCCAGTTCGAGTTTAATGAAGGGCTTAAAGAGAAGGTCCTTAAATTGGAGAAAATTATGAAATCGAAAGGTGATCACAAATCATTGTTGTTAATCAGCGAGATAATTCATGACATCGATACCCGTAATAAGCATATCGGAATCGCCGACTCGTCACCAGCAGGCTGGAAAACGGTGAATGAATACAAGGCCAGTGATATTGCAGATGATTCAGAGGATGAAAAGAAGATCCGTAGTGCGGAAAACCGCGCCCTCAGGAGTGTCAAGCAGTTCCGTCTTAAATACAGGCCACGCCCATATCAAAGTGTCCCGAACAGAGGCTATGTGTCCGCCGCTGCTGGATCCGCCGCTCAAACTCCTGCTCTTGTTAGCGCTTCTCAGCCTTTTCTCGCCTACCCCAAGCAGGCGTATTTTCATGGGAGACAGAGAACCCCACAGCCAACCGACGTTTGCTTCGGATGCTTTAAGTATGGCCATTGGAAGAACGTGTCCCGCTGGAAACAACTTCCAGACAACACAGCAACAGAAGTGAAGTTCTAGCGGAAGATAAGTATTTTGATATCAATTGTGAAAGTGATTCTGAAATTCTTCAGCACATTGATTAGTTTGATGTAATTGATAACGAAAAATCATTTATGTACACAAAGGGTATAAAGAAAAGCTTATTTAGACATATATTATTTTGGGAGAGTATGAATACTTATGACTCAATTTTGAAAATAATAAAATCGGGTTATGATATTCCGTTTACTGCCAATCCACCTTCTATGTGCATGAATAACAACAAGTCTGCATTACGAAATAATTCCTTTGTATCTGATGTTATTCAACAGTTATTTTTGTCTGAATGTATTGTAGAAGTTCCCTTCCAGCCGTTCTTTGTCAGTCCTTTAAGCGTGGCCGAAAACAAAAATAAAAAACGTTTAATTTTGGATTTGAGCACTCTGAATACTTACATTAAAAAAGAACGCATTAAATTTGAAGACTGGAAAATAGCTTTAAAATACTTCAGACAAGATTGTTTTTGTATCAAGTTTGATTTACGTTCAGGTTACCATCACATTGATATTTCTACTAAGTCCCAGACTTATTTAGGTTTTTCATGGAAGGACAAGTTTTACTGTTTTACGGTTTTACCATTTGGACTTAGTACAGCGCCGTATGTATTTACTAAATGCTTGCGCCCTATTGTTAAATACTTTAGAGAAAACTGTATAGACATTATTTTGTACTTAGATGATGGTTTAGTGTTGTCAAATACAAAAAATCAGTGTGAGAATGTTTCAAAATTTATTCAAGATACGGTTTTCTGGTTAATATCGAAAAGTCTGTTTTTCAACCAGTTCAGCAGTTAGAATGGTTGGGTTTACAGTACAGCTCACGAGTATCCCGACAAAAACACCGACCACCGTGTTTGAAAGTCCACGCTGAGCGTGGAAGTGTCGGTACCTTTGATCTATTGTTCTCTGTTACGGCCACGAAACGAGAAAAAACACGGTGCGACACGGTGCAACACGGACAGTAACACGGTGTAACACGCGGTATTTACCTGTGAAAAAAGGAGGATTTAGGAATAAAACTTATAAAGAATAAAATATTTATTGATGTACGTAAGAGAATCAAAGAAAAAGACAAAGAAATAGAAATAAATAAAAATTTTATGCACGCAGACGTATGCGATTGACAGGTTGATTTTTGTTAATATTAAAAATCGATATCGCCCACATAAAGGTTTTATCAATTAAAACTCTAACACTTTCTTTTCCTTTTTAAAATTCAAATAAACGGTTCCATAAGTTTTTGTTTCAGTCCAGTTTTAAACGTAGTAGTAATCATAGTTACTGTAGTTTGGCAGTTTTAATAGTGCATAGAACCATAACTGTGATCTTTTCTCACTTATACTCTATTCAACGATAACAAATCTAACGGGTTGTTGAAAACAAATGTACTTTCTCTAAATAATATAATTATACAGCTTTATATCTAATATATTTTCAAATTTTCTTTCTTTTATACATATGTGTGATGTACTTGTCCATGTAGTACCGCACGGTACATATTCATAGCGCTAAGAATCCGTGGATCGGTACTTGATAATTTTTTTATTTCATCTTTATAGCAACTTGAGTTTAGAAATTATTTGTGTTCCAAGAAACTACTCAGTATTGCAATAAATACTGTTTGATTGTTTAATGATCGTCATATAAGAGAGAGAGAGAGAGAGAGAGAGAGAGAGAGAGAGAGAGAATACCAGTATGAGTTTAATTTAAGTACATTTTAATGTTATTTTTTATGTATAAAAAAATTTTGTTTATACGTATAAAACAATAATTTTCATGTGTATATTTTCATTCTTCATGTAATGTGTGGTCTACATGTATTTAGGTTTAAACAGTCATTTGCTGGATATTATTTTATAGTCAACAATGTAGGATTTGTTTTATACTTTATATGCAAACAAGCTTGGTCACTCTGTAGTAGTTATTTTTAGACCAGGCAGTGGGTCCCTAATTATTGCAGATACCTAAATTCCATGTCCAAATTAGGTAATGCATTGCATAATGGGCAGCTACATCTCTGGTGGTCAGCCACCACGTGATTCTCTTATCTTAGCAGTATTAAGTTTCAGTAACTACTTGTAGCATCATTCCTTTGTCCGGACTCTAGCTAAGCAGACGCATTGTGTTTTTAATTATTATTTTTTCAAACTTTCGACCAGCTTTACAAACCATTAATGTTTTCTTTAATTTCACGGGATTTAACATGGCAGACCGCCGCAGTGCACGAGCGAGATCTAGTGCAGGTGCCCCGTACGATCTCAACAGACCTGAGAATTGGACAGTCGAGAAACTCAGAGAGGAGTTAAGAAAGAACAACGTTAGTTTTCGTCAGTCCGACAAAAAGAGTGTGCTATTGAAGAAGGTTAAAGACTTGACTTCTAGTCGTAGTCGCGTGGATCATGAAGAGCGCCCCGTACAGTTAGCATCGGGCTCGAGTAACAGAAACGGATTCCAAGATGGCGGCGACCATCGCCAACTAATGCAAACGATCTCGACTCTTACGGAAACAGTGTCAAAGTTGCAAGATGAACTAAGAATCGTTTCAAGTAAAGTGCACAGCGATCAAGCAACGAGTTCTGATGCAGTGGATACGGGACGGTTGATCGCACAGGAACAGCAGAGGCCCGGGGACGATCATCACAATGGCTTCACTCTACAATCCGCTCTACGGAATCCAAGCCAAAGTGTCGAGGGTAGGTCAAGCTTTCTTCAAAAAACGAAGTTTGGTTATGCTATAGAATCATTGCCCTTTGTGGAAACTGTGTCCCCTTCGATTCGTAAGGCCATTATTGAAGGTAAAGACGTAAACCTAGCACAGCTCCTGATACCAACGACCAACGCCATTTCTCTCAGGGACAAAGAAACGAAATACGGAGAAGAGAAACCGGTAAAAGATCCAAGACTTTATAGAAGCCTGTCAATCTCAGAATTCATCTATGCGTTTGGCATTTACAAAAATATCATGTGCCAAACTTACCCGCAGAGAAGAGAAGAGCTGGACTTGTATGAGAGAGACATTGTAGACATGTCTAATCGCTATGGCGGTAAGGGCTTTTATGAATACCATAAAACCTTTTCAGCACGAGCAGCAGCACATTTGAAGTACTCAAACATACCTGTAGACTGGTCTGTTAGGGATAACACTCTTTTCTGCAACATATTTGCAAACTTGCGTCCTTCTGCATGCTACATATGTAATAGCATCAGCCATACTGCTGGATTTTGCCCTATGACAACATCTAAGAACAACTCCACTATACGGACTCAAAGGAAAGGTCAAGAATCAGACAGTCAAGGACGTCCTCGTGTAGCATACCAAGACAGGGAAATTTGCAATAACTTCAACTCATTTAAAGGTTGTGAAAATGCTAGATGTGGAAATGCCCATGTTTGTTTGCGGTGCCAAGGAGATCATTCAGTCAAAAAATGCAACGACTCAAAAAACGGCCAGACACCCCGCTCCAAACATTAAGCGGGGTTAATTTTCAGTCAAGTGTGTCATCATCTTTAAAAGTATCTGTGCTGCAAGAGGAACTGAAACATTATCCCGACCAATCATTTGTGAATTTTCTCATCAAAAGTTTGACAGAAGGATTCCACACAGAAATTAACTCCCTACCCACCATACCTTTAGAATGTAAAAATCTTTTATCGGCAAGGCAAGATCCAGACACAATTACTCAGTTAATAGACGATGAACTTAATAAGGGTTATCTCATTGGACCGTTTGAGGAGATACCTTTTGAAATTTACCGCATCAACCCCTTAGGACTAGCACAAAGTAAATACTCTAAAAAGAAGCGTTTGATAGTGGATATGTCAGCTCCACACAATAACCAGGATCATCCAAGCCTAAACGAACTCATTAACAAAGAGGATTTTTCATTACAATATGTGACTATAGATCATGCAGTGCGAATAATCCAATCTTTGGGTAAAGGAAGCTGGCTATGTAAAGCTGATATCATGGACGCTTTTAAACTTATTCCAATTCACCCTGCATTGTGGCCATATCATGGGATTAAAAACAACAACAAATATTATTTTTTCACTAGACTAGTCTTCGGTAGCCGTTCAAGCCCAAAAATATTTGACTACCTATCATCTGTGTTGTGTTGGATTTTGCGGGAAAATTATGGAATTTCAAACATTCTTCATTTACTGGATGATTTCTTAACAATTGATTCACCAGACTTTGAAGCAACACGAACTATGGCCTTGGTTCACCATGTTTTTGCTAAACTTGGTATCCCATTATCAGATAAGAAAACAATGGGACCATCTACAGAACTAGAATACCTGGGAATTATCTTGGATACCAACAGGATGGAGGCGAGGTTACCAGAAGAAAAATTGGTTAGAATATCTCAACTGGTACAGCAGTTTTCTACAAGGAAATCCTGCACGAAACGTGAAATACTCAGTCTTCTCGGCCATCTTAATTTTGCCAGTCGTGTGGTCCTTCCTGGCAGATCATTTGTGTCCTATCTTATTTCGCTTTCCACCAAAGCTCGGGAATTACACCATTACGTTGCCTTGAATTCGGAGTGTAGACTTGACCTGCACATGCGGTCCAAATTCCTGGAAGGATGGAACGGAAGATCGTTTTTCTTGGACAATGCTACCACAGATGCCACCGATCTACATCTGTTCACAGACGCCACAGATACGGCTTTTGGAGGATTTTTTAAAAATCAGTGGTTTCAAGGTTATTTTCCGAAAGAACTGACCTCAGAAGACCAATCCCTGTCAATGGCTTTATTCGAACTCTATCCAATCGTCGTCGCATCGGTGCTCTGGGGGGCACAGTGGTCTGGTTTAAGAATTGTATTCAACTGTGACAATGAAGCGACAGTTCACATCATTAACAAAGGGCGTTCGAAAATACCCTTAATTATGAAGTTTATGCGGAAACTAACTCTATGTTCAGCAAAAAACAATTTTATTATCCTTGCTCAACATATAAGTGGTGTCAAGAACTGTATTGCTGATGCCTTGTCTCGATTTCAGATGGACCGCTTCCGACATCTGGCCCCACAAGCCGACCCTGTACCGAAGCCATGCCCAGCATATTCGAGCCTCATCGCGATCTGAAGAACCATGCCGAACATTTAATCGATGCCTCCATTGAGTCCAGCACTGCAGCTACATACAGAGCAGGACTAGACTGTTTTTTAAGGTTTATATTGATGTCTCGAATGTGCTCAGCCTTTGATAAATTACCTGTCATAAATGAAGATATCCTTGTGTATTTCGTATCCCATTGTCAACTTATGTTAAAATTGAGGTATGAAACAATCAAAACTTATCTTGCTGGTGTACGTTTTTTCTACCTGAAAGATGGCCAATGTCTTATGTTTAAAGATTTTGAGAGGCTTCATTGTGTCTTGCGTGGTGTCAAAAAGCAACAATGCAACCTTAGATCAAAGAGATTACCGATCACCTTTTCAATTTTGTCTCAAATGTGTGATTGTCTGAACAAAGGTATTTTTTCACCAATGTTAGATCTTATGTTTGACTGTATCTGTAAAATGGCCTTTTTTGGTTTCCTAAGATGTGGAGAATTTACAACAAATTTTCACAAGCAGAAAGATTTTTTAACTATACAAGATGTCACATTTTCAGAGGACGAGTCTTTTTATATCTTGAGGTTAAATTCATCAAAAACAGATCCCTTTCGACATGGCATTGACATTAAAATTTTTGAGAATTCTTACTTAAATCCAGTAAAAACTATGAAAAGGTATCTCGATAGACGCTTGAACCTTTGTCACACTCAAGATCATGCTGCTTTATTTATTGATGACAAAGGTTACCCAATGTCAAGGCAATTTTTCTTATTTCATGTGAAACAAATCCTCTGTAGATTAGGTTTTGATGAGACAAGATATTCTGGGCATTCCTTCAGAATTGGTGCAGCCACTTCTGCTGCTGCAGTTGGTATTCAAGATCACTTAATTCAGTCATTAGGTCGCTGGAATTCAGACTGTTATACAAGGTACATTAGAATCAATCAAAATACCATCAAGTCTGCACAAACAAAAATGTGCTCACTGTAAATTACTGTAAATTTTATCTTCTTGGGGGCACTCACTCACATCAATTATTGGTATCCACTACAATATGATGTTTATTCGTTTTGGCCTGGTTACCCCCAATTCAGATAAATTTCTATGCATTATGTAATTAGTTATATCTACCCGCTGGTGTCAACCCGGGTCCCTGCATTTAAACCTGATGGTGTCAACCCAGGTTCCATCCCTTAAATCCCGATGGTGTCAACCCGGGAACCATTCCTTAAATCCCGATGGTGTCAACCCGGGAAATACTCTTTAAATCCCGATGGTGTCAACCCGGGAACCATTATTTACCCGACGGTGTCAACCCGGGTTTCTTAAGTTACAGCTAATAATTTCCTGATGGTGTCAACCCAGGAGTTTTTCAGTTTTATATGTGAGTAGCCCCCGAGAAGGCCAAATATGTTGTATTTTGTGTGATTTTTAATCTATGCTTTGTCAGTAGATTTATTTGTTGTGCTTTTGTTGGTGTTTAATAATTGTAAAGTATTTTCATGTGTAGGTTTAATAAATTGTTCAACATACTTTGATTTGCTCTTGATATATGTATAAACTTGTATTTTAGTGTAATAAGTTAGATTTATAGTTTCCATTATATTGAACCCTTATCCCTAAAATTGCGATAGAATATATGCAGTCAGGGTCCACGTGCTATCCCTGTCAATCAAATCAGCCCGCGAGATATATAGACCACGTGCTCCTTCCATGATATGGGGAAAATGCCGTTCTATTGGTTTTTTTAAAGTCCGCAAAATAGAAAAATGTTTAACAATGAAGTATTCAGTGTTTGAAATGTTTAGTTTCTTCATTCTTATACTGCATGCATGAGGGTTGGAATATTACATTGTAAAATAAATCTCTCTCTCTCTCTCTCTCTCTGTACTTTTGTGCAATCATTTTAGAATTATAAGAGTTCTATTTGTATGAACTTAATTCATTTATTTTAGATCCATGGTTTTAATAACGATTTCAACACAATGACTAAAAGTTTGTAAAGTTCACAAAGTAATAAGATTTTTTCGTTAAAATTTCGACGCTATTTCACATCAATAAAGTTGTGTTTATTCTAAATGCTTGCAAAAAGTTACCGGTATTTATTTATCTCATTCATCTTTTTAATCAATCAGGTTTTTTTGTACATACATGTATGTGTACCCGGTAAATAATTTCTTATCGCAAGTTAATACTTTGTGAAATTCCCGCATTTATAGAGTTGCTAAATTGTTCCCCGGATCCACGCGCCGATAGTCTTACGTGTAGTTGTTTGTGTACATATCTACAGACAATTTTTTTGTTTGTTAGAGATTAGGAAAAATCATTGAACTAACAAAGTAGAAGTAAGATATATTCAGACCATACACACGATGGGTTGTGATGAGTTACCAAACAGGTGTTCGCGGAAAGGTGTGAATAACGGCATCTCGAGTACACCTGTTCAGACGTCCAAATATACACACAGTTAGTTGTAAATTCCAATGACACCTAACAAGACAGACAATAACAGCTGTTGTATATAGAACCCAAGATGAAAGACAATGCTGTGTATCTGATCAGCTTCCGTACATCGCACGAGTGATTTTTTCATGTGAAATCACGAGACCATTACGAGCTATACGGAAATAAAGTTGAAAGTTATTTTATGAAATTCGGGTATATTTTTTAATACACGTACAATGCTTGAATATAATTTAACAAGAGTTTGTACATGTATTTATCTATAATCTATAATATAAAAGTGATTTTTTGTTTATTTATTGCTACATAAATAGCTGAAGTCCAAATTATTCGAGTCACCGGTAATATGGGGTAGTTATTTACTACAGCACATCAACAGCACATGTTTTTAGAAAAACATGATATGAAATGTTTTCATTTCTCATTTTTAATTGGTTTAAAGTAAGGCTGTAAATTAATTAATAAATCTGAAAGTGTTTACAGATAACAGAAATGATACGTTTAAGCTCCCGACATTTCAATAGGATCGTCAGTTACAACATCACGTGTGTTTAGAAAAAAACAAGATGAATTAAATTGATTTGAATTTTGATTATATATTAATTGATTATTAAATATTTTTGGTGAATTTATTTCAAATTATTTAAGAACAAATGAATTAAAAGGTACCCATTTACGTCGAGTTTTCAGATCACAAAAAATTAACTTCACGTTGACAGCCTCGACAATTTTATGGGTCTGTGCAACTTAAGTCGACATTCTATTTTTTAAATATGAAAAGGGTATATATGTTTCAACCCTTGTTTAGCCATAATTTCTTTATTTCTAAACATACGCTATTTCTATCAACGTCTCAGGTAACGATATCCACGGAGTAACACAGTGGCCACAGAGTTACACAGGCGGCCACCGTGCGACACGGTGCTTTTTTTTTAATTTTCCAATACACATACACGGTGTCACACCGTGTGCACGGTGCGACACAGGGCGTTTTCCACCGTGTTTTTTACACGTTGGGTGTCGGGATACTCGTGAGCTGTACTGTAGTTTGGAATTCAATCGACTTTACATTGTGTATTCCAGAAAGGCGTATTGATGACTTAAAGTCTTCATTAGAGTGTTTGTTAAAATTAATGCCTAAAGTTACGGCGAGACAACTTGCTAAGGTGACAGGTAAAATTATTTCGCTCTCTCCCGTCTTCGGGAATGTTTGTAGAATTATGACACGCTATTGTTATATGAAAATAGTGTCAAGGTCGTCTTGGGATAGTGTTCTCAATGCAGAAAAAATGGAACACGTATTGAAAGAGGTGAACTTTTGGCTTTTGAATATTTTTGTATCTAACAAAAAGAAACTATGTACCGTATTTTTCGGGGCATACGCCGGTATTTTTTTTCACCGATGCGCGAGATTCGGCCTATCCCCTATATCGGCTTATCGTAGTCCCAAAGTTAAAAAATCAGACAGTAAAATCCCAAATCCACTGCTTTTATCCATCATTTATTATGAGAGGTTGTTTTTTTTTTCATCCATTTAAACTATTGTTCGATAGTTGTCTCGTTGATAATTTTCGTTAATATGTAACATAATAAATAATAAAATATACGCGATATTTTCATTGCGATTCAATAAAATATACGCTATATTTTCTTTACAATCCAAAATCAAAAGAATGTTTTTTTTCCATATCCATGTTTCATTATATGAACTTATCCGAAATCGCTCGTGTATGAAACGAGGAAACTATTGTCGCATACTAAAAAAAGAAAACGAAACCGTGTAGAAAGTAATATTACGGAAGACTGTGATATAACGAATATTGCAATCCCCGGTATTATGAATGTGTGCAGTTTGGGTTTAAAGTGAAAAAGTGAAATTAAGAATAGATATTTAAGAATGACATCAAAAGATTGGACACCGTATATCAAAATTCAAATCAACCGGCAATAAGGTGAAGCTGAAATCAGTGCATTCAGTACTATGCTCGTTGATTCATGGTAATAAATTGCATCATCTTGATTTTTGTGATTCTTTCATGGCAGCGTTTGTAGGAATCAGTGGTCTTGGGTGTAGAATAAATCAAATACTTTATTCGGTACAATTAATCTCCTGTTAGTTGAAATAACGGTATTCTGGTGTCGTGTGTATACAAAGGTGTGAAACCCGTGTCTTAGACACAGCCTGCGGGCACAATAAATGATAGCGTAGTGTATGCCTCAGACCAACCGTTACACTTTGTTGCATTAACTGTGTTTGTTAGGAATACAACTTTCTTGCAAAACGACAAGTCACTTCTTAAGTAATTTAAAGAAAAAAAAATAATTTAAATATTTTTCAGGGTATTTCCATTTCTCATTATTAACGATTACGGGAGATAACTCTATTTGAATGATAATGGACGCCATACCCAGTATTTTACGTATAGCTTTCAAAGTATAACTTGATCAAATGAAAATTAAATGTAGCTGTTATCAATGAAATACAAAATGTTTAGAAACATAGTATACATAGTATATTATACAAGTTCATAGGGGTAGGTGTTGCAATAAAATTATATTATGTGAACTATACCGACAAATACGGAAGAGATCAATCATCCACAAAACACAGACGTGGTTGAGCCAGATTGTTCTATTTTTTAAAATTGCTAAAAATATATTCGTTTAAGCTAATTAAATAATTATAATTACTCTTTTTACTTTCTATATTGATATTCCTGAGAGTGTTTATACCGGCAATGGCTTTCTTAATCAGCGGTCATACTTTCACTATAGTAATCTTCGATTGAAATTCGGCCAATCCCCCAAATCGGCCAGTCTAAGGATTTTTTCTGAATTTTGTCTAAAAATGAGCAATTCGGCTTATGCCCCACATCGGCGTATGCCCCGGAAAATACGGTAGTGTTTTTGAGAAAGATATTGTTGTTTATTCTGATGCAAGTAATGTAGCAGCAGGGTCTTATACTATTGATGTAAATCAAGAGGTTTTTCATTTAATGTGGAAAGAGCATGAGGCTAAGAAAAGTTCTACGTGGCGTGAATTAAGAGCCATTGAACAAACTGTGAAATGTTTTCAAGACAGATTTGCATCAAAGACTATTAAGTGAATCACAGATAATCAAGCATGTGTAAAAATAGTGCAATGTGGGAGTATGAAATTGGAATTTCAAGAGTTAGCCATGAATATTTTCTCTGCTTGTATTCAGAAAGGTATTAATATTGATATTCAATGGATTCCAAGACAAGAAAATATCAAAGCTGATTATATAAGCAATATCATAGACTATGAAGATTGGGTTGTGACAAAGGAATTTTTCCGATTCATGGATGAATTGTGGGGTCCACATACAATAGATCGCCTTGCAAATTCATATAATAAAAAGTTGGAAAGATTTAATTCCTTGTTTTGGAATCCAGGTTCAGAAAATGTCGATTGTTTTTGTCAGAATTCGAGTGATGAAAATAACTGGCTTGTGCCACCTGTTATTCTGATAATTAAGACTATCAAATATCTTGTGAGCTGTAAGGCCAAGGGTACTCTTATTGTTCCAAAGTGGAGTTCTTCACCTTTTTGGACTTTTATTTTTGGGAAAAATCTAGGCTATCGTGGTTATGTACAAGAAGCAATCGAATTTAAAAACCCCCAAAATATTTTTCAACAAGGATTGAACAAAAAACTCTATATTTAGATCTAACAATTTTTGTACTCCCGTGTTGGCCGTAAGATTAGATGCTGGTAAATGTTGATGTATTGTTGTTGAAATAAAAAAGTTGATGTTTTTTAACATATAATATCTTTTTACTTTGTTTTACATTCAAGTCTTGATACATACATTTTGACTATTAATTGATCGGGGTGAATGATACTTTATGTAAAAAATAAAAAAATTTGAAGTTACGTCCTGGTGTCCTGGTGCAGTGGAAATGAGTAAGTCCTGCTATATAGCATGGTATAGCCAGTGGAGTTGAGTAAGTCCTGGTACATAGCATGGTGTAGCCAGTGGAAATGAGTAAGACCTGCTATATAGCATGGTGTAGCCAGTGGAAATGAGTAAGTTCTGCTATATAGCATGGTGTAGCCAGTGGAAATGAGTAAGTCCTGCTATATAGCATGGTGTAGCCAGTGGAAATGAGTAAGTCCTGCTATATAGCATGGTGTAGCCAGTGGAGTTGAGTAAGTCCTGGTACATAGTATGGTGTAGCCAGTGGAGTTGAGTAAGTCCTGGTACATAGCATGGTGTAGCCAGTGGAAATGAGTAAGTTCTGCTATATAGCATGGTGAAGCCAGTGGAGTTGAGTAAGTCCTGGTACATAGCATGGTGTAGCCAGTGGAAAAGAGTAAGTCCTGCTATATAGCATGGTAAAGCAAGTGGAAATGAGTAAGTTCTGGTACATAGCATGGTGTAGCCAGTGGAAATGAGCAAGTCCTGGTACATAGCATGGTGTAGCCAGTGGAAATGAGTAAGTCCTGCTATATAGCATGGTGTAGCCAGTGGAAATGAGCAAGTCCTGGTACATAGCATGGTGTAGCCAGTGTAAATGAGTAAGTCCTGCTACATAGCATGGTGTAGCCAGTGGAAACGAGCAAGTCCTGGTACATAGCATGGTGTAGCCAGTGGAAATGAGTAAGTCCTGCTATATAGCATGGTGTAGCCAGTGGAGTTGAGAAAGTCCTGGTACATAGCATGGTGTAGCCAGTGGAAATGAGTAAGTCCTGCTATATAGCATGGTAAAGCCAGTGGAGTTGAATAAGTCCTGGTACATAGCTTGGTATAGCCAGTGGAATTGAGTAAGTTCTGGTACATAGCATGGTGTAGCCAGTGGATATGAGTAAGTCCTGATACATAGTATGGTGTAGCCAGTGGAATTGAGTAAGTCCTGGTACACAGCGTGGTGTAACCAGTGGATATGACTTTGGTATATAGCTAATGCATGATATTAAGTGTATATGATACTTATTTATATGTTTTAAAAAGGTATATTTACATTCTACTGTGTTTTTCCATTAAATTCTGTGATCTTCAAATGCCTCTAAATGCAACAAGTAGTCAAAGGTCAAATTGACGAGTTTTATTATGACGTCACAAACGTTGAACGCTGTAAACTGCAACGTCACAAGCGAAAATCAAAGTGCACGCTTGTGGCTGTTACTGTGGCTCTTCCATTAATATTAACTTACCCTTAGGATAAGATCGGAATTTTAAGGTATAATTCACATTTGCAGACAAGGCAAGAAGTTAAAAAATGTAAATATAAGCATTAAATCATGATTTTTTGAAGTATACACTCTCATAACTGCCGCGGTGTGTGCATACAAATTTTCATAACGCGCTAACGCGCGTTACTCAATTTGTATGCACACACCGCGGCAGTTATGAGAGTGTATACTTCAAAAAATCATGATTCAATGCTATAATAAAACAACTTTATCATGAATGTGATAAATACATGGCTTGATATTTTCATAAAATCTGCATCGTTATTCTGTCATATTGATTGGTGTTTTTTGTTTACGTTTTTCAGACATTTTTTCTGTGGGGAGATGGAAGGAAGTCCTCTCCAAAAATGATAACGAGGATCAGCGCATATCAGCTCTGAAAAATGCAATCCCAGAGTATTGTTTAAAATCCAAAGCGAAAAACACATGTAAAAAATACAAATATGCTTTTAACGCTTTTTGCAAGTAGTGTTCTTCCTTTATACCCCAGATTAGCCCTTTACCAGCTTCAGAGACAAACGTCGCTATATACATTATTCACTTGTCGACTAAATTCCATTCTGTAGCTAAAATTCAAGAAGCGGTATATTCTATAAGTTGAGCTCATTCTCTAGGAGACTTTAAAAATTCATGCGATTCCACTCTTGTCAATTCAGTGAAAGAAGGAGCTATAAGATCAATCAGCCATACCGTGAAGAAAAAAGAGCCGATTTCACCGGAAGTGTTATCAAAATTAGTGAAAAAATTTGGAAAAGAATCGGATTCCTTACAAGATATACGATTGTGCTGCATGTGTTTAATAGCATATGCTGAATTTTTGCGTGTTTTCGAACTGATAAATTTGAAAAGATCTAACATATGTATTTTTGATTCTCATGTTTCGTTGTTTATAGAAAGAAGCAAGACTGATGTATACAAAGAAGGAAGCACTGTGGTTATTTCAAGAACTCCAAATGATACATGTCCTGTAGCTATGTTAGAGAGATATTTACGGAAAGCAAATATCATGCCTTCTTCTGAGGAATTTGTTTTCAGGTCCATACTTTACTGTAAGAAATCCAAGTCTTACAAGCTTAGAAATGGTAATAAACCATTATCGTATACTCGAGCAAGAGAAATATTGCTCGACGCACTAAAGTCTTTAGGTTTAGAATCCGGTAATTTTGGTTTGCATAGTCTTAGATCGGGGGGTACTACAGCTGCTGCTAGCAACGGCATTACTGATAGACTGTTTAAGAAACATGGTAGATGGAAATCCGAGAAAGCCAAAGATGGCTATGTTCAGGAAAATTTATTAGAAAAGTTATTGGTTTCGAAAAAATTAGGTATTTAATAAGATAACATTGTTTTTGCCACTTTTCACATTATTGTGTTCTTTCTTTATTGTCGAAAATGCAGCAAAATAAGCGCTTCTTTCACTAATCATGTGTTTTGTTATTATTGTAAATAATTTATGTTCGGTTGAGTGGAACAAATAAAAACTTAAATTAATTTATCATAGGTACTAGAACACATGTTATATGTTTTGGTTTTATATATTTAAACCTGTAGCCATTGGCTACTATTTATAGCATATAACCTGTAGAACAGGTATTCAAGTTAAGCACGATTTTCACTCATTCGAAGGCTTTTCTTTGCCGCATTTGCACAATCCCCACCCACCCACCCACTTATTAAGTGACATTTAAAAATCAAGGACTGTGCACTATGTAAAATGTTTTATTTCAGAAAGAAGTTTGAAGAATCTTTATATGTATTTGTACGTGTCAATAAATGCAGCAAAATAAGCGCTTCCTTCACTAATCATGTGTTTTGTTATTATTGTAAATAATTTATGTTCGGTTGAGTGGAACGAATAAGAACATAACTGGCGTGTCTCTAATAAGCTTCCGTACAAGTGTTTCACACGAGTGATTTTTTTGCCCATGTTAGTTCACATTGCCATTGTCAGCTATACCGGAAATAGAGAGCTATTTTATGTAATGCGTATATTTGTTTTAGTTCAATACTTGTTTTAATTTACCAAGAGTTTGTACATGACTCTATAGTTTATCATATAACAGTGACAGTCTAGACTGTATATATTTCAACCCTTGTTTAGCCATAATTTATTTATTTTTAAACATATGCTATTTTCATTTTTGTCTCAGGTAATGATATCCACGAAGTGACACAGTGGCCACGGAGTTACACGGGCGCCCACGGTGCGACACGGTGCTTTTTCTTGAATTTTCCAATTCACATACACTGTGTCAGACCGTTTTCCACTGTGTGTATCTCCATGGACCATCCTCAAAGACCTTCAAGGGAAATGCCATGTAATTCTATGGACAGATGAGAGGGTAGTTCCAAGGAATGTCCATGGAATTTTGAGCTATATTGCCATGGACATTTTCCAGTTGTTTTCCACCCTTATTTTGTCAAATACATCCTGGACAAGGAGACCACATGCTCCAGGCTTTTTTCATGGACACTTTCTTCATGGGGTTTTCATGGAATATCCATAGAATTCCATGGAAGTTTTACAGCTGGGGCATAACACCCCCCCCCCTTCACTTTGTCTCAAAGAATTGTTAAAATTGTTACCTTCGTATTGTAAAAGTTTCTCTGCAATATGTCTCCTTTCTTGGTTCAATTCTTCTTTAGTTATACTTGTAAGGGGCTGATGAGCCAAAAATTTTCTTGCAAACTAAAAAATTTCAACACATATATTTCAACACAGATATTTCAAAGTTTTTGATGTATAGTTCCGTCTAATTTGAGATAAGGAAGTTTGACTGTATTCCTATTTAAAAATTAAATCCCCCCCCCCCCACAAATTGTGGCCCCATCCCACTCTCAAGGAATCATTTTTGGCCAATTAGTTTCTGAGAAAAATTTTACAGACACCCTATAACCCTCAGGGATCATGATTTAAACAAACTTGAATCTACACCACCTGAGGATGTTTCCACAAGTTTCAGCTTTTTCAGGCCAAATGGATTTTAAGAAGATTTTGAAAAAAATTTCAGTATAACATACTTGTCAACCTCCAACATGTGAAAATCTGGTCATGACCAGATTTGGAAAGTAAAAAATCTGGTCATAGCGCGTAACGACATTCACGACATATTTACCATGCATTACATAGGTATATACAATAGAAATATGTGTTAAAACTTCTGTGTAATGCTTTATTGCAAAGAAGCATTTTAACTAACAGTTGCTGATTTTGAATTTTGCAAAGTGATCTGACACAGAAAATGGTAGGTTGTGTTCAGCTAAAAAAATGCAAAAAGAGTTTCTGTTACATTAACCTTGCTTTTGAACTCTGTAAATGATGGCATGAAAGTTGTAAGTGACTTGGAAGAGTTAATATGTGTATTAAAAAGCATCCTATACATGCATGACTTAGCGTTTTTGAATGTTTAGTCAGATCATTTTGGGCACAAAATCCAATATTCAAATGTGCGTTATATAGAACACAAAAGCCTCGTTTTGTACTCGATTACTTTGATTTACTTATGGGAATTAATTTTCCCATATATGTTGATAGGTACAAAAATATCGTTTTCTTTTTGTTGGTTTTGATTCCGCTGGCCCCGATGAAGACCTTTTCTTATTGGAATCCATCACACTTAATGATTTAAACCTTCGCTTAGTCAAAACAACTCACGATAATAATTACACTTAATGTGTCTGTTATAGCCATCGGCATTGTTTACGTGTTACGTAAATCCAAGCTCAGCTTGGGTTCATAACTGGAAGTCAAACGCGCAACGTAATTT
The DNA here is from genome assembly GCF_025612915.1 of Magallana angulata. Classification (NCBI taxonomy): domain Eukaryota; kingdom Metazoa; phylum Mollusca; class Bivalvia; order Ostreida; family Ostreidae; genus Magallana; species Magallana angulata. Next base: position 27,616,780 of record NC_069118.1, on the reverse strand, counting down.
ACGAACCAAATCCGGAAATCGGGAGATTTTCGGGTTGTTCGACAAAAATCGGGTGAAAAGAATGACCCGCCGGGTCATAAAAAATAATCGGGTGAAGGGTTGAAAAATCGGGTGTGACCCGACGAAATCGGGTCAGTTGGCAAGTATGGTATAAATTTCTTTGTTGGAAATTGATTTCCCATTGTGGCCCTACCTTACCCAAAGTAATCATGATATGAACAAACAGGAATCTTCACTACCCGAGTATGCTGCCGCACACAAGTTTCAGCTTTTTTGGCCAAATGGTTTTATAAGAAGAAGATTTTTAAATATCTTTTTTTAATATTTATAAATTTTTTTATATTCCTTCCCAACTGACTTTCCATTCAGGCCCCACTACCACCAGGGTTCATGATTTGAACAAATTTGAATCTTCACAAGGCGACATTAATTTGATTTTTAGTTTTACGGATCCGCCGACTCTAAAAATTTGCATTTAAAAAAACAAAAAAATCGAAAATTTTCAAGCTGCTCATTTCAAACCCATGTATCACTGAGACATTTAAATCTGGATGTAAAAATGCTTGCAGAATGATGGAGAAAGGTCAAGGTATTGCAGAACATCGTTGGATTGGTTTCGTTGTGTTCAAAGGGGGCGACTTGGGTGAAATAATTATTTTTTTATTCGGAAACTTCGCCGGAATTTCCTCCAAAAGAGAAGGTGAAGTTGCCCTATATTAGGAGTTCACAATCGTTTAAATTAACCCACAAGGCAATAAAATGATAAATAACTTATTTTAAAGATGTTTTTACTGCCTTAGCATAATTACTCGAGACTGTCTTATCTTTACTGCGTTGGGGTAACATAAATTCTAATGATGCAACCATATTAGCTGTGCAACCAATGTTTATTCCTTTTAGTGTTGATGTTACAATTAGGTGGTAACTTGTAATTAGTTAAAATAATAATAAAACCCTTTGTTTACAGTTATTTTAAAAAAAATATGACCTTCAACTTTACAGATGTAATTGTGTCAAAGGGTTGAGTACCCGGGCCAGCAGCTTTTTGCTTTTTTTTTCCTTACTCCAACTTGACTTTTCTTGGAAAAAAATCCATAAAACTAAAAATCAAATTATGATCGCCCAACCTGAAGATGTTTCACACAAGTTTCAGCTTTTTTGGACAAATAGATCATGATTTTTCAAAGGCCATCTTGAAACAGTTTATTGATTCTAGACTTTAAGTATACATTTTCTTTAATTACACACTATAACAATCATTTCCTAAAAGTTAAATATTAATATATATGTGATAAGGAAATAATGTTATGATGTATAGCGGCCGGGTATTGGTTCTGTCTGTGTTCAGCATAGATAATACCCCAGTATGATACCCAGGCTTCACCTAGGGAAAATATATATCAAAATCCTATAGGGATGTATTATACGCATCCCTTTCTCATGTTAAAAAATGCTGGGGGAAAAGTTCACAGATTATGGTATGCATATCTAGACATTATGTTCTATTAAATACAGTTTCTAAACTTCTGTTGAGGGGATTAAAAGGAATTGTGATAGACTGAATGACTACCAGCATCATAAATATTGTACTCCCTACAGCAAAAAATGTTGTATAATATATGAATCAATAACTTTACAAGAAAACAAATCTCTTACCAGTGTTGAAAAAACTCCACAATTGTAGCCATCTGTTTGCATAGACAATTCTTGGTGGCACAGTTTCCAAGAGATTTGTTTCTCCAAACACCTCATGCTCAAAAAATTTCTAAAAATTGAAAGTAATTTTCTCAGTATTCTCTTAATTTCAATATCAAAACACATAAAATCATAACTAGATAATTGCAGTGCTGGTCAATTCGCCCCAAAACCATTTACCAGTACACCCATGCACGAGTGCCCTAAAATTTTTTGTAGTTCCCCAAATATATGTTTCACGAGCGCCCCAAGTAGGCTTCACGAGCCCCAAACGTACGAGTGCCCCAAAATAAAAATCAATTATCTTATGAAATAATATATCCATTTCTTGTGGCAATTGTGCAATATTAATTTTTTTGTCTATTTACCATCTACATGTAAATCAAACACACAGCCCATTGGACCATCAAGTCACTTTTAATACAAAGTAATGTTTTCAAAAGCATGCATGGAAATTTACTCTTTATTTTAAGGAATACTTAAAATAATTAAAAGATTCTTATTAACACTTGCATTCATGGGTAAATAGTTTGTATGTTTAATTTTATCTTTATGGAGTCTCAATTGCCTTTGTTGAATAGGACGGGATATTGCTGCTTTGTTTGTCTAGAGATGGTTTCAATCGTTTGTGTATATCTAATTAAAGTCTATTGATTTTTCAACTTGAGAAAAAACCCTGAAACTAACACAGAATATTACACTCAAGTTACAGATTTTCTGCCTGATCGGTTTCTGAGAAGAATATCTTTAAAGATTTTTCTCTATATGTTCCTATGTAAAAATGTTGACCCCCCATTGTGGCCCGACCTTACTCCCAGTGATCGTGATTGGAGAAAAAATTGAATCTACACTACCTGAAGATGCCTCCACAGTTCCAGCTTTTCTGGCTAACTGGTTTTTGAAAAGAAGATTTTAATGATTTTTCTCTATACATTTGTATCTAAAAATTTGATCCCCAATTGGGGCCCAACCATACCCCCGGGGATCATGGTTTGGACAAGCTAAAAAAAAAAGTAAATCTACACTACTTTAGGATATTTCCACACAAGTTACAGCTTTTTTGGCCGATTGATTTTTGAGAAGATATTTCTCTGTATATTTCACCTCAGGTGTGCTAACAATTATTTATGTCTCTGCTACATGTACACGCACTTAGTATTTCCATCAGCACAATTAAACTCCGTTTTGACTGAATAGACGAGAAAATACTTACAACTAGCCTAAAACACATTGCAGTAATCAACTATTACGAAAAAACCATACCGTATTACCATTAGAATTTGGTTTTTAGTTGTTCAAGTACCGTACCTGTTAATGTATCTTATTTTCCCAAAATAATAGTCAGCTGTCTTACTTTCAGATGTCTATATTTGATTGGTACGTAAAAATGACAAATTACAGGCGATAGTTCCCCTAAGATACAAACCGTAATTCATGAAAATGAAACGAAAATCAAAACAAGCTAAAACCACCATCAAAGGTGAAAATGTCAACGCATTGGAATAACTTCACAAAATCGGCATTAATGTATCTTGCACATTTCAAATATTCCTTTCGCACGCAAACTGTTCCACAACAACCAAATTCACCTTTGTCAGATTGACCCATTTTTTATACGTTCAAAATGGCCGCTTCTTTGTTTCAAAGAGGGTTTTGAGATATCTCTGTCTTATCATCATTTCCGTAAATTACTCAAATTTGAAACAGAATTAGCCCTTAATTTTTGCAATTTATATTTTCCTTCCCATAAGGATAATTTATGCTAAACTACGTTGAATTTGACTCAGTAGTTCTTGAGAAGAAGATTTTTAAAAATGCACCCCCTTTTTCTACAGTTTCGAGGTTTTCTCAACTTTGAATAAAGATAGGTCTTTCATTTCTGCAATTTATATTTGCCATACCATAAGGATGCTTTGTGCCAAATTTGGTTGAAATTGGATAAGCGATTTTAGAGAAGAAGTTTAAAATGTGAAAAGTTTACAGACAGAGGAACGACGGAAAAACTGTGATCAGAAAAACTCACTTGCCAACAATTTTTAACGATGTATACTGTAAGAAGATGCAGCCATTCATTTTAATTAACAGACTTGAATCCCTTTTAATCAAGCATGATATGGTTTGGTAGATTAGTGATACAAGTGCTTAAAAAAAACTTCCAAAATTTAGATTTAATCGTTACCTCCAATAATGTAGTACTTTATTGGCCCTTTCTTTTGAGAATCCCATGGAATCAAGGAAGTAGAAGTTTCCTTCACATGGCCGCAAAATCTACATCAAAATAAATACAAATATTTACATCCTCTTTATGTTTTCTCCTGTATTTCTTAAGCAAACCAACTATGATTTGATATCAATAAATATTCTCAATCATTCTCAAACAACAGTTAACTCAATATCTCAGTTATCAATTACTTAAAGGACATTTTCATGGATGATTGGCGCCAAATAATTTTGATAGACTAGTTGATTAGTGCATTTGGTGTGGTACATATACAATTTCAAGAAGAGAAAATATTATCTCTGTCGACATTAGTTTTTTTTATTATGGTGCTAAGATTGAGACACTGCATTTTATCATCACTGTAAGCATCAAATGACCTACATTTATTCAAGTTTGTACAGTTTTTTTTTATTTGGAGATTTGTTGAGCATGTTGAACAGTCAGTTGACCCTTTGGCTTTTATGGTTGTGGCAGATGTGGTTCCTAATGAGGTTCATGTTGATGAGGTTCTGGCTGATAATACTTTGAAGAGGCAACTTTCAGAACTTAAACTAATCAAAGGCCGGAACGGTCACAAAGGTGTCGGGCTTTCATTTTCTTTTATATAGAATATCAAAAATTTGAATATCTGTACTATATAACAGTTGTATATCAAATAATGTTAGATTTAGAATAAAAAAAAGTCTATGAATTATGTTTTGTGCTGCTCTAAAAAAATCAAAGTACTGAAGTACTAAAAGCCGGGCTCTTTTGGTGTGTCTTTATACTTATTGTGTAGTAAAGACTGAAAATCTCTCTCTCTCTCTCTCTCTCTCTCTCTCTCTCTCTCTCTCTCTCTCTCTCTCTCTCATGCTTTTAATGTCGGCAAAGCATCAGAGAGCGACCAAATTTTGTAAGCGGCTATAAACAAAAAATATGTCTGTCTAGTAGAAGTTAAAAAGTTCAACAGTTGCTGCCTTGAATTTTGCAACAAGCATTATATATTCAATCCCCGTTTCTTCATCGCGCAGCAAAGTAGTTCATGGAAATTCATGCGCATTGTATGTGTCCAAAATGCATAGTAATGTTTTAAAAACACGTTATTAATAATAAAACTAAAAAAGATAGACAATTCATTCGAAATTTAAAAAAAAGAAACAAAATGCCAACACTTTTGACAAAACGTGGCTCTTTATGTAACTATTTGGTATAGCGGAAGCTTTACCTTGACGCTGTTTGGTTTTTTGTTTATTTGTGCTATTTATAGTAACATTGGCGATTTGCCTGCCTATAGCCAGGACTCTGCTTTCAGCAGAGCCTGGCTAAAAATCAGTACATTTCCTTCTAAAATAGGTAGTGATGCGTTTATAATACAATACTCATCATGGTTACAAAAATCGAATTTTTTTTCTTTCTACTTTAAACAGTCTTTGAACAATTTTTTACAGGTTTCTTTATTTGATTACATTAACAGTGTGTCCCTAATTATAATAATAAAACATACTTTTATTTATTTCGATTCCCGTTTGAAACAAGATTACCAATGGTTTACAAACAAATCCAAAACACATGCTATCTGCTCGACCAAACAACTGCATTATCGTATTCATTTTTGCAACAAAATCACTAAATACGTTTATCGCTTACATTTATTTTGGAGACCGTGCCCTATAACAAATAAATTTACATATCAAATTTTATTCCTATCTGGCATGGTCTCCAATTAAAATGTAAAACTTAAATAATATTTAGTGAATTTTTACACCTTATTGTATTCATCCACAATATCTTGATTAATCAAATTTATACTTATGCAGTGAGTTGTCAATAATTAGGGAGGCAAAGTTGTTTTTTTGGACACAATTTAGTTGAATAAATGGAATAAAAATCTTGTAATACGTTTAATGCTTTAAGGAACTTATTTCTAATGCGCATTTAAAAGGCGGTGCAGAGCATGAATTTTTGGACGATTGCCAAGCCACACGATCGCTAGAAGGCTGCCGAGCATTAGCTCGACACCTTAATAATGGTGTAATTCCTGATCATAGTGATGCTGATGTAGTCACCCCATCATTAAATCCAGGATAGGAGGTATTCATCTTTTACCTTTATTATCTTTTACATATTGTTAAGATATTTACGTACACTTCAGAAAAATTTGCTAACCTTTGTTTTCATATTAATAGGATTAATTTAAGTGATGATGAAGAGCTAGAGGAAGAGTATGAGGATTCTGGAGAAGACTGAGTTGGAAGTTGAAAAAGAGCTTGAGCTCTTGTAGTGCTAACTTTCAATGCATTACTCAATGTAGGGATGTCAACGAGTACTGTGGAATCATTAGATTCATTGGTGGCTCAATTTTCGTGGAATACGTGGGAACCTCTCATCCACAAATTAACATCCTCCACGAATTAATAAATAAGTGTTAATTAGTTAGTACCGCCTATTAATCTAATAAGCAAGGCAATAGAGCATATTATTTATTGTCAAGCAAAGGGTGTGTTAGTTGTGCCAAAATGGAAATCTTCAGTTTTCTGGCCAGCTATTGTTGATATATCTGGAAATTTTGGATGGTTTATCAAACAGCATGTCGAATATGAAAAACCCTTACATTTTTTCTGTGCAAGTTTTGACAAGAATAGTATTTTTGCAGCCAATAAATTCAACAGCAATGTACTTGTGCTGAATATAGATGCTACATAGTGAATTTTGGAGGACTGTACTCATTATCGTGATTGATTGTATTACATACGGTTTTAAAACCTGAATTTACATCCAAGAATGACTGCTTTCGAATAAGGTGACTGTTTCTCTTGTTTGTATACTGTGGTTTCATTAATATTCGTTGAATACCAATTTTCGTGGATTTCGTTATTCAGTTGATCCACGAAATTAAGTGTTAACTGAAGTGCAATTTCTATCTACATTTTGTATTGGTATGGTCATTGGCCACAAATTTACGTATATTTGAAACTGTGAATTTCACTTTATCCTCGAAAATTGATACCCTTGAAAATTAATGAAAACACATTATACGTTCATAAGTGGAGTACTGTGCACCCAAGGAGATGACTGTTTTCTCTTGTTCAGATTTGTATGCCATATTTTCCCGACGAATCATCTATGCAGACAACTAGTCGAATTACTCACTTTTAGCCAAAATTTTAACAAAATCCTACGATACGTCGATTCAGACGATATGTCGATCTTGTCACTTAAAACTGCAGTAACATTATCAGTGTATGATGCCACAATGTCCCCGATATTGCTACCAATTATCATTAATGATTAACATTTAAACAATAACACTTTATACTTATGCATCATATTTTCAAATACTGGCAACATCTACAAAGTCGCTTGCATTTTAAACAATTCCCGATATCGCATGTTATGCAAAACTAAACTTACTTTGTCAGAAATATTTTATTCCCATGCATGAAAATAATTATCCACTCTGACCATCGCAAGTGTATTCGCCATTACGTAACCAGCCACCTTTTGACTCGCATGGTCAATGTTTGTTTCACCATTTCCAGTGTCAGAGGCATGCAACTGTCTCGTGTCAGACTTAAAATGGGGATATCAAGTGCAGAAAGCTTAGCAATTACTATGATTTGATGAAACTTGTTTACTTTGTATCCAGTAATGCAGTTACACGCTATTGATTTACATAGACACTGTTAGAAAAAGATCGATCATCTGTACGACTTGAAAATGACGATATATACTACATACATACGTTTCCTAAAATTTTTATTTAACAATTATAATCAAAGAATTGGACAGTAATTAATCAATGTACTATAATCACTCTTATAATGGTACTCTTTATATACACAGCGAGTGAAATTGCCGCAAAGATCTCAGCCTTAGGGCAAGATTATTAACACAACCGGTGTCAGCCTATTGTATAAACAGTAGTATTGATAATTGCCCATTACGTATTTTAAGATTGAATTTGTCGATAAAATATTTCTTATTTATACTTTCCATTAACAACTCTTAACTAACAAGAGATGTTTGTGAAACCCCCCTCCCTTGGAAACATCCACAAAGAAAATGAATGTAAACTGCAAATAACTGGTATTTTTCTAAGTTCAAGGGCCATAATTCTGTCGAAAATTGCTCTATCATACCCAAAATCAAACTTGACTTAGATATTATTTAGATAAATCATAAAATTTCATATCCAAATGTGCACCCTCTGCAAAGAAAATGAGCAGAAACTGCAAATAACTGGCATTTTTCTATGTCCAAGAGGCATAACTCTGTCGAAAATTGCTCGATCGTACCCAAAATCAAACTTGACTTAGATATTATCATGATAAACCTGTATACCAAATTTAATTTCAATATGTTTATCCTCTGCAAAGAAAATGAGCGGAAACTGCAAATAACTGGAATTTTTCTACGTCCAAGGGCCATAACTCTGTCGAATATTGCTCGATAGTACCCAATATTGAACTTGACCTAGATATTATCATGATAAACCTGTATACCAAATTTCATTTCAATATGTTCATCCTCTGCGAAGAAAATGAGCGGAAACTGTTGGTGGACCGACCAACCGACCGACAGACAGCAGCAAAGCAATATGCCCTCCCTTCTTCGAAGGGGGGCATAATAAAATAATAAAACTTAAAAACATTCCCGGGACCTACTGCAATATTTTTTTCCATTCAAATTTGGTTTCAATTTTACTGCGCAATGTTATCTTCCCACTAGTGATATATGGAACCATGTGACGATGTGTTTATAAAAACAGAACAGTAAAACTTTTAATTGATTAAAGACAATGTACCATTTTTTAATAACTGTTATTATTATGTATTTTAGGTTTAACAGAAGAGTGACAATGATAATTAATAAAGATGAACAGTGAATTTAACAATGTAATTTTCAATCACACAGCCAACTCAAGATGGTTAAAACCAAGGTTTTTAATGCTATTTTTAACAATTATCTGACCTCAAGCCTTAGGCAAGTCGATCAAGACGATAAGTCGGGTGCTCTGCTTCAGAGAAAAAAATACCGACTTATCATCGGATATATGGTACATTAGTGGTAAGACTGTATTGCCTAATATAAGTTAATTATATTTATTTTATCTTAATGTCATAATTAATCAGTTATTATTCTGATGTATTTACAGACATTGCATAACTGTCAAGGCCACTGGCGAGACATTTTGAAGGTTAAACATCCCCATCGCGTTTTTGTGAATCTCTTGCCAGGTAGTGATGTTCCAATCATCGATTATAATCGAAAATCGATCGATTGTTATCGCATTCTAAGCACTCGATCATAAAAAGTTTCCTACCGATTAATCGGTTGAGGTTTTTTCTCTTTCAACAAGTGCTTATCATAAACAAAATATTCAAGACGCAAATTATCTAAACCATAAAAAGGTGCGCGATCTGCAAATGGCTGACATGTCAGACGAGCTCCATATTCTTACTCAGGAAATAAAGCACATTCTCGAATTTGGACGCATTTTGGTTTTAAGAAAATAAATGTTGGAATGCCTACTAAAGAAAATCTTTCGAATATAATTTTTTATAGCTAGAAATACTAATTTAATCAAATTATGACAGCTTAGTAATGAGTCTGTTCATTGTATCATGTTTATTTACATTATTTAGCACTACACTATAAAATATAAAAATCTCCGATTATAATCGATAATTAGTTAGTTATGGAAAACCGATTATCGATTATGAAAATCTCACCGATTCCCATCACTATCAATGCCTGGTGTTATTAAAAGTGCAAAGTCCAAGCAACAAACCAAAAATATGACGGTTATTTCAAAAGATTTTAAGTCTGGTGTCTGCAGCACAATTTTCAACCACTGCCAGCTTCAGTTGCTACAGTTTCCCTTTTTCTGACCAGTCTTGTACAAAAACGAGTGTCATCATCAGTACTAGAAGCATTTTATTATAGCATAAATTGGATTCATTCTCAAGCTTCATGCATTAATCCATGTGAGGAAAAATTTCTAAAGCTTACTCTTGAAGAAGGAAAACGAGTTCTTGCGAAACCAGTTAATAAGAAAGAACCAATAACTATTGAAATTCTTATAAAGCTTAAGGAGGAGTACCAAAACAATCCAAATAATGCATTGAAGTTGAGAGTTTTCTTGATGTGCCTTTTATGATTTTCGGGATTTTTGCGGTTCAGCAAACATTATCAAACATTCAGTTGTGTGACATCAAATGGAAAGAAGCATACATAGAAATTAAATAAAAGCAAAACTGACGTTTACAGAAGAGGATATGTAGTTATCATTGCAAAAACTGGAAATGATATGTGTCCCATTTTTAGGTTGAGAAAATATATTTCATTATATTAAAATAATTGCAATTGAATGTGTCTGTAAGTGATTATTTGTTTACAGCTATAACTTTCAAGAAATCTTTGGGGGTTTTTAAAGTCTGCTATGCATCTAAACCATTGTTCTACACCAGAGCAAGAGAGATTCTGTTATCGGCTCTCAGCAACATTGGCCTTGACGGTTCAGTTTTCTTTACATAGTTTAAGAAGTGGGGGTGCTACTGCTGCTTCGAACAATAACGTTCCAGATAGATTACTTAAAGTACATGGGCGTTGGGCTTCTGATAAGGCTAAGGATGGGTATATTGATGACAGCATTCAGAAAAAACTTTTAGTTTAAACAAGGTATTATTTTATTTCGGAATAATTATTTTCCTCGGAATTCACCTTTTTCCTGATGGAATATTGTAATTGGCCCTAATAGCCTTAGTTACATGAAAAAAAAATAGAAATCCATGAGATAGTGTGATTTTAGCAGTGGCAGGGGTAATGGAGAAAAATACATGATTTTCTATGCTCTGAATTTATATACCAGTATTTATCTTATTTATTTGTTTTAATTTATTCTATTTATTTGTTTTGTAATTGTTTGTTTGTTCTTTATTTGATAAATTTTCATTTGTATAAATCAGATTTGTAAGACAAATCTCCTAACATCTTCCGGTAGAAAAGGGGGGGGGGGGGTTAGTTTTTCACTGAAAAACTAACCCCCTTAGTTTTTCAGTGAAAAGCTAACCCCCCCCCCCCACCCCCCATTCGCGTAAAATCCAGCTGCCTTTCAATTTAGACATTGATATTTGATCTGTAATACGTAAATCATCTCCACAAGCTGTAAATTCGCCACTATAACATCGTAGATGTTGACTGGAAGCAACACTGCACTCCTCAAATCTAAACTTACAATGAAACGAAGTGAAGTAGCCTTTGTATGCGACAATGCTTGGCTAAAACGCGATGGCTACGATCGAGACGTACATAATCCAAACTGCGGTCGCGGCAGTTAAGAAATTCACCGAATTCCGAGTTACAATAAAACATCATAGCTATAAGCTGGACGTTATTTACATGACAAGTTCCAACAAGCACTGCATCCATTGCCACAGAAGATTTACCGCTCCGCGTCACTTCCGTGTTCGTGACGTCATATATTCTGTTTGCACTGAGAGTTGAAATTGATCGGCGGATCATGAATTAGGCCTGAAATATCTACGAACTTAAAATTGGATACATCTTATCAGTCCCTGGCGACATGAAAATGAATATAATTTCAGCGGGGTTTACATGCTAAGTGTTTACACATTACTTAAGTAGAAATACTAACGTAACAAGTATATTTTCTCATATTTTACAGGTACACATGTACTCTATAACAGTACGGTATATAAATTACGTATATATCTTGAACAGGTATTTATATGTGTTGTTCAAGTTGTATTCATTAATTTGATTTTTTAATTACCATATTATTTCAGTTTCTGCATGTGATTACAGTACAAGCAGTACGGTTTTTTTTACAATACTACATGTATAATAGGCATCTCAAACATTATAGGAATGATGGACGATTTGAATGCATGTTTCTTCTTTAGTCAAACTACACAAATAAGCAGTGGTGTGTAGACATGAATAAACGTCTCTCTGTATTTAACCTGTTGGGTTCATCATTTCTGTTAAAAAAATTCCATAATAATCAATATTATTTTAATATCTACTGACATTAATACTTGAAATACCACGTTTCTAATATAATGCATTCTTGACGCAGTACGTTGGATCACATAATGCATTAGCGTGATCGTAATATTCATTCATTTTAATTTTATATTTGTAACATGCAGATATTAAAATTATATTGAAAAAAAAACCCACAATGATTTCTGTGGAAGTCTGCGATGTACGTTGTTATGAGTTGTGATAGAATTATGGGTTCATTGTAAATCTCCATTTTAATATTCCTTTTTTTTTATTTCCATAGCTGGAGACATTTCCCATCACCTAAGTAGAATGCTGCGTCAGTGGTCTGGCAGAAACTAAAGAGTTCTCTTCAAAATACTAATTCAAAGTTTTGAAGTTTCAGGATCCGCCCATGAATATTTCTGCCAACTAAAGTGCCGATTTTAGTGTGCAAGTCTTCCAAAACTTCTTCAAACTGACGTATAGCCTACTGTTACGTCATGAAGCTAGAACTGGAGATGTTCAGAGGCATTGCGAGCACCGGTTGCAGGCAGAGAGAGAGAGAGAGAGAGAGAGAGAGAGAGAGAGAGAGAGAGAATATTAAATGATTTTTATGCATGCATACATTTATTTTCAGAACTATGATAAAGCATGTTAAACGGCATATATATGTACATACATGTGAATGCATGAAACATACGTACATGACTGAGGAAGATTGAATATTAAATAAAAATTAAATTCACAGGAAACAGATTCGTTGAAAAGGAAAACGAATTTTTACTGGATCTTTCATAAAAAAGAAATCAATCACTTTTAGGTTTATAGTCTTAACATGCTTTTAATAGATTTCAATCCCGTAAACTGCAAATACGCATAAAATCAGATTTCATTTCCATGACATTGTGTGATAAGTGTCATACCGGTCTGACTGTAGCAAATGAGTGATTACCCCCCCCCCCCCCACCCCCACCCCAACCCCCTTCCTGTCTAGAATTAAATAAAGAATACATATTTGCCATTCAAAGACACTTAAAACACCTTACACAATAATCAAAGTTTTTTATCCGGGTACTTTTGAAGTCATTTGCAATGCAAAATCTTCTTGTGATTTTTTTCTATTTAAAAAACAACAACAAAACAAAACATGAGCTTTCATTGAGATTCTTACCTAGACCATCGGTGGGCACCACTTACAACAAGATTTGAATAACGTATTTTTTTATTTATGTACTACCACACTGAGCTGACCTTTCAGGGAAAAAACCCGTCATATTTTAATAACGTATATTTTTACTGATACTCTTCAAATCTAGTGACATGACTGGAGCAGGGATGCAAAGCAGGCAAATATACCAGGATAAGCAGCTTAAACACAGTAGAAAGCAAAGACGTCGGGGGGGGGGGGGGGGGGGGGGGGTGTTAGGCCAACCCCCCACCCCCCTCCCCCCAACATTTCTCGCAGCAAACATCATTTTTCTTTAATTTACCATATGAAAAAAATGAAGTATCACGAAGTTGCCCCCCCTTCCAATTTTTTGGGGAGTATCTTTTAGAATTTGAAATGAAAATAAGGAAATTTAAGAGTGATATTGGTATCGGTACCCCCCCCCCCCCTTCCTCAACACACACATGTCATGATTTGGGGAGTTTGCCTTTTCTTCCGTTTTGCTTGTCAAGATTTTTGATGATAAGTCTAGCCCCCCCCCCTTTCAATTTGCTTCCGACGCCACTGGAAAGTGACGTGTTGGGATTATTGAATAAGGTAAGAATCCTCTTCACCTGTGGGAAAAGTTTTGCATGTAAACCTAAATTTTTATATTTTATAGAGATTATCAATATGAAATGCAATTTCGATGCACTGTAATTAAAGGCATTTTGTCTAAACTCCTTTATTTGTTAAACCGGTATAAGCTGCAGGTCTGTAGCTTCCGGTCTAAAAACAATTCGGTTGGAGGATCGGAATTTTAAGACCGAAAGTTACAGACCTTCAGATATGTATACCAATATCACATTGTACCACTAAGGGAAAAACCCATTAATTCCACTTTCATCAGTCGGGACCTAGGCTTCGGATTTTTTTGGGTTTGATAGAAATACCTTATTTTTCCCGGTGATACATAAAAATGGAATTATATCATGTGTTTGATTGACAGATAAATGTCTACCCATTTATTTTTTTAGGGGGGGGGGGGGTATCAACTGTTTAAAATTTATTAAAAGCGGTTTTATACAAGTATTATAATTATTTTAATAAGATTGATGGTTAGAAAAAGGTCCCAGCTATATTCCAAACACGGGACTTGTGGGTCAGAAGTTACATGTATATATCCATTGTGCTACATAGATGACTGCTAAACTAACCGATATATGCCGAGTTGAATTTAGGGCGTTTTTTATGAGATTAAACAAAAATGTATGATATGTCTGACTATCCAAGTTTTGTAACAATGCGAGGTCATTTGAATTGTTGATGTTGTTTCCGGAGGAAAGGGGGGGGGGGGGGGGGACCGGGCTTGATTTCAAACGCATGTGTAACTTAAATACAAAGTCTAATAGTACATGTACCTTGCGGGATGTACGTGTTTTTTGCTGCTAGTAAATGAAGAGTTGACAAATGGCAAACCGGCCAAACATCCGAAATCTTGACCAAAAAACCCCCCAAAAACAAAACAAAACAAAAACATCAAAAAAGGAAAATAAATAAAGCTTTTTATCCTATTACAACTACAACACTTTTCTAGCCATTGTCTTTTGTGGTTTAAAACAGGTGCATCTGGAGTGAACGCTTAATTGTTTTAGATATATAATAAACATTACACCCAATTTAATTATTCCGATCGGGACTTTTCATTTAGCAATAGAAATTACACCATAATTTAATTTGTGCGACCTAATAAATTCCCAAAGATGAGCAGCTTCAAAACATATTAAATTTTCTTTTCAAAACAAACGTATGAGCTACTAAAGCTTTATTTACTGGTAATACAGGCTATGGAACTTGGTGCACGAGTTGGTAAGCATTGTTTTCTTTTACAATAATTTTTTGAAATTAAGTACAATGTGCTGAGCTATATTTTTTTTAGCAGAATTAATTTACTGCATTTATTCACTTGTGCTTTACGCACGTCTGTTTAGAGAAAATTTGGACGACACAGACTTCGATGTAGAACGAACAGTTCAGCTGTTAGATTGGACTGATTTATTTCCGTATAAAATCGCGTCATACAGACATTAAGAACAATAGGTTATTCCAATTAAGATCAGTTCTGACAATTTATTTATTTCCTGTGTATTAATTTCCTTCCTGTGAATAGAGATTAGCAGCGTTAAGCCCCCCCCCCCCCCCCCCCACCTCACCTGAGATTTACCACCTGACCTGAGATTTTCTACCCGGTAAAAATGCAACATAATCGCACTTTCGAAGGCCTGTACAAGTATTACGAAGAATCTTGCTGTCCGTCAATGTAAGGAAAATTCTTATATAGTGTACATGAATACTGGGACTATGGATAGGAAAGTGCACCTGTCTTTATATGCACGCACAACAAAATTATATATATATTCTTTAAATTTTGATCATGTAACTCGATCAACTTGAGCGTGCACAGATTAATGTTTGAATGCGTACGTATAACGCAGGTTCATCTAAATGTATTTCTTATTGGGGCGGTGAATTTGATCGATAAAGGAGGTGGGGGTGGGGTAAACACAGATCGCTGCTATAAAATTTATTCTAAAAAAAAATGGCAAAATTATTGGGGCGGTGTAACGTTAACACATAATAATTAAACTGAGAAATTCCATGAACAATCTACCGATGAGGAAGAAGTCCGCAGTATCCTTTCGATATAAAAACTCCCATGCATACGGTTTATCGCACAGATACGTACATATCACCAGTGTACATGTACACATATATAGATATGTAAAGTAGTTGGTGATGCAAAATTGACATGCAATGCTGACATCATTATCAGGTGGAAAGAGAAGAGCATGATGGTGTGTTCGACGAAGACCCAATTGAATCCTCGGTCCTTTCTGAACTTTAAGGATCCGCTCCAGTCGTCAAAAATCCCAAGATGGCTTTATGTTTATGTGATTTATTTATATACAGCCCTTTAAAGGTGTGCAGAATTAATCTTTCCGATGAGACTGTTATCTAAATTGTACATGCAATTATTGGTTATTCAGCTATATACCAGTATCTAATAATACACATATATTTATGTATCAGTAAAGTTATGTATATACTAATGTTTGAATGGTTGTCAATGATAGAGCTCTCTAAATAATACAATCCTGGTTTTCTTAAAAGATTATAGAAAAAAGCTAACTTTTACATCAAGTCCCCTCTCATATTTGACATAGGAGAGGCAATTTAAGCTGCATATCTGGAAGAAAATAAAATACTTTTGTAGAAGTAAAATAAAATAGAGGATCGATTGGCTGCATGGGTTCGAAGAATTGACTCCCATTATTTTTAGGGAGGGGGGGGGGGGGTCTGAAAGTGAGCTCACGTGCTTTTTGCCTGCATGACGCAATTGGCCTGACGTCTAGACATCAGGCATATTGAAAGTTGCATTCTCCAAAACGGTGCAGACAATGTGAGCTAGCAATATTAATATTTTACGTAAGAAAGATTAATATTTATCATATGGCATATACACATGTAATTAGCAACAATTAGTATTCAAGTAAACGGGAGGTTCACCATGTATAAGTGTAATCCTGGTGGAAGGGGGGGGGGGGGTGTCACCGCTACAAATTGTTGCCTATTGTGCACCCCTGCGAATGTGTTCGGAATGTTTTCTCTATCGTTGTTAAGTATATAATAAATCCAGAGGTTCTCGAATGAAAGTTCACGAGACTTCGCCGATATTTGTTCAGTTCCTTTGAAATTTCGAAAGGGTCAATTAAAAACACGTGGTCTAAAATTTAAATGACAATAACATTCACAGGGATGTTGTATATTATGGTAGAATGTAAGTACGTAGCTGGGCGGAGTTAAGACATTGCCGCTCGTGATTTGAATGAAAGAGAGAGAGAGAGAGAGAGAGAGAGAGAATTGAGTAAATTATAGGTGGTGCCGATGAAGGAATAATCATTAGTTATAAACTTGCAAACAAATTAATTAAGGTCTGTTTATAAAAATTACATATATATCCTATATTGGTATAACTTTAAAGCGTTTTAAAGAACTATTGTGAAAATTTCTTTGGCCGCGCGCCGTCGACAACATGTACATGGATAAGAATGACGTAGCTAACCAACTAAATTTCCTAGCATGGAGTCCGAGAATATGGACATTAAATATTTTGAAATGCGAACGAATGATCACTTATGAACATGATGAATTTAGATGTTGTGTAAAGGAAAGGCAACGCAGGTGGATGCTTAGTGGAATAGTAAAACAATGGCGGACAAATTCGTCCTAAGGTAAAGAACGTTTCAGACTGAGTAACCATGAAGAAAGTTTTATACAAAGTAAATTTACAACCTATGTTTAATTCCAGGAAGATTCGGCAAACTTTGATTAGAGTACTAACGGTAACACTTGTAATAAAAACAGTTTCTTAAATATTCGTAGTCTTCGATGTTTGACATTACCTCCTCACATTATCTATATATAGACATCGTTGTCTTCAAAGTTTCATAAATTAAAAAAGATATACTAGACCTTGATTTGTCACTTTATAACTATTGTTGACAAATAGTTCGCTCATCTGCCTCATCTAGGCTATAATTTACTCCATTAACCAGTTAACTCTCTCTCTCTCTCTCTCTCTCTCTCTCTCTCTCTCTCTCTCAAGTTAAGGTCTCAACTCCATCCAGCTACGATCTGATTGGACAAAGGTCAGTCAAAACATTACGTAGAAACTTTTGTGAAGTTAGCTACTATTAAACGCTTCAATGTAGTTTGCTGTATCATTATCAACAAAAAATAATCAGTTCGGATTAAAATAAATATATATTCCTAAAGCTGGAATATTTTCTGGAGGAACTGATTCGCTGAAGCGGGGCTTGTCCCGATTTTTTTATCAATTGTTCAATATCATTAATTATGAAAAGAAACACTAATTTACATGTACGTGTCATACTAAATGTGCATTAAACAATAACTAGTAGTGTGCATCACTATTTTAATTCATACAATTGACTCAAAAAATTTAAAATTCTGTTTCAATACTAAACCAAATGGGCATTTGCGCCCTCTTATTGCCCCATCTTCTTTCTTTGACCCCCTCCCCCCATAGATCCATTGATGGGCTCATTAATGAGTTCATTCAATGCATCGATGATCTAATCCTTTCGGTGAAAGGCAGAGGGTGAAAGTACATGTTAATGGAACTTCGCGCCATAATAAATTAATATCACATTAGTGGACGAGTCCAAATTGGGATCGTGAGAATACCGCGTGTACACATGTAGCTTTATTTGAAAACAAAAAAAAATTCCTAATGTTGGAAATGACAAAAATGGCCTTTGGTTTTGCATCTTTATTTAGCAAATAAAATTTAAATTTTGTCTGTTTTCTCTTCTGCTGTCAAGCCTACAATTTTTTGATACATGAACAATCCTAAAATAATTTGAAATAATAAAATTCTAAAAACCTATGGTTGTTTATTCACCAATTAAAGGGTCATCAAGGGGCATACACATTCAACAACAATATAATCATGATTATAATAAATAGCGGTTGAAATATGTGGAAAGAATGCCCAGACCCACATTACAAGCTTATAGTCAAATTATTGTACTGTATATTTTCGGCCTTATTCAGTTGCAAACGGTTTCGCTCCGTTTTGAAATCGCCCGCCCATTTTAAAGTTATGCTTAAAGAGACTGAGATATTTTGAGACATTTGAATTCGCCTAGTCTTAAATTCGCCCGCTGACAACGGGGGCGAATGGGCGAAAATAAAACGGCGCGAATATTTCCATATTTTGTAGTACGTGCAGTAGATGAAAAAAATAAATGTATTTATAGTCTGTCCCAAGATATTTTTGCCGCATATTTTCTTAAATTATTCAATATTTATAAATACCTCTTGGTTCAGACGATGTTCATTCAATAGTATGAAAAAATCCCAAGATTTCCCCTTTGAAACGCCCCCTCTAGTTGACGGGTATCAGTGCACGGCTAAAAATAAAAAGTCTACGAGGTTTTTCCATTGCCAAGGAGATGAAGACGCCCGGATGATAACGTTGAAAAATTGCGCGAGGGGTCCCGAGTATTTCCGAATGGAGAAAAGATGTCAACATTCCCCATTATAAATCTCCGTAGGAAATCTGTTTTCGTTCCTGTGAATTTTTACGAGGGAAAAATGATAATGTGTGAATGAAGTTATCTTGGGAATTTTCCCTTCCATCGATTTTAATTGCACTTCAGTAGCAGGTATGTGTATTTTTATTAAAAATCGTTCAAATATGCAGCAAAAATAACTTGGGACAGACTATAAATTGATTCTTGATTATACACGCTCCATTTATGAATTTATGAACAGCAGCGAAAATTAAAAAATATATATTTTTTAAAAGATAGCCTAATTTGTACATCTTTCCTATGAAACAATTTTCATTTGTCAGGCAAGCTTTTTGGAAAGCTACATGTATTACTTGTTTAAAAAATAATTGGGTTTTTTTATGGCATTCTCCCTCCCTCCCCCTTCTCTCTCTCTCTCTCTCTCTATCTCTCTAATTCTCTGTGCAAGCAGTGTCCATAATATTTATGTTTTCTGTTAATTTTAATTCAGTCGATCTTCTTTCATGTTCACTGTAGCTTTAAAGTTTATGAGGAACATAAAGTATCTAAAACCCTTGGCCAGCAAAGATTATCTTCCTCGTGCATGGGGGAATCACAGTCATTATTATAATTCTGAAAATAAATGTACACATGCATAAAAATCATTGATTCTCTCTGTCTGTCTGTCTGTCTCTCTCTCTGCAACCGGTGATCTTTAATATTCAATCTTCTTCAGTCATATACGTATGTTTCATGTATTCACATGTACATGTATGTACATATATATATGCCGCTTAACATGCTTTATCATAGTTCTGAAAATAAATGTATGCATGCATAAAAATCATTTAATATTCTCTCTCTCTCTCTCTCTCTCTCTCTCTCTCTCTCTCTCTCTCTCTCTCTCTCTCTCTCTCTGCCTGCAACCGGTGCTCGCAATGCCTCTGAACATCTCCAGTTCTAGCTTCATGACGTAACAGTAGGCTATACGTCAGTTTGAAGAAGTTTTGGAAGACTTGCACACTAAAATCGGCACTTTAGTTGGCAGAAATATTCATGGGCGGATCCTGAAACTTCAAAACTTTGAATTAGTATTTTGAAGAGAACTCTTTAGTTTCTGCCAGACCACTGACGCAGCATTCTACTTAGGTGATGGGAAATGTCTCCAGCTATGGAAATAAAAAAAAAAGGAATATTAAAATGGAGATTTACAATGAACCCATAATTCTATCACAACTCATAACAACGTACATCGCAGACTTCCACAGAAATCATTGTGGGTTTTTTTTCCAATATAATTTTAATATCTGCATGTTACAAATATAAAATTAAAATGAATGAATATTACGATCACGCTAATGCATTATGTGATCCAACGTACTGCGTCAAGAATGCATTATTTAAGAAATGAACTCAATGTCTACCCAAGTTATACGAGTATAACCTGGGTTGGGGCAATTTACGCTTTATAATCCGCGAAGCGGATTATAAAAAAAGCGTAAATTGCTCCAACCCAGGTTATACTCGTATAACTTGGGTAGATATTGAGTTCATTCCTTATAATTTAATTTTCTGTAATTTGCTGTACAAATTGAGTCCGTTTACTTTTAAAAATGATATTAATCTGTTCAAAATTCAAACGTTACGTCAAGCGGATTAGTACGTTTTTGACGTTAGTGCATTGTGACGTGTCTTGTGACGTGCAAACCAGGTTATACAAATTTAACTAAATTTTTCTATCCAATCAAATGCCGCGTTACAACCAGAATTAAATTATATTAGAAACGTGGTATTTCAAGTATTAATGTCAGTAGATATTAAAATAATATTGATTATTATGGAATTTTTTTAACAGAAATGATGAACCCAACAGGTTAAATACAGAGAGACGTTTATTCATGTCTACACACCACTGCTTATTTGTGTAGTTTGACTAAAGAAGAAACATGCATTCAAATCGTCCATCATTCCTATAATGTTTGAGATGCCTATTATACATGTAGTATTGTAAAAAAAACCGTACTGCTTGTACTGTAATCACATGCAGAAACTGAAATAATATGGTAATTAAAAAATCAAATTAATGAATACAACTTGAACAACACATATAAATACCTGTTCAAGATATATACGTAATTTATATACCGTACTGTTATAGAGTACATGTGTACCTGTAAAATATGAGAAAACATACTTGTTACGTTAGTATTTCTACTTAAGTAATGTGTAAACACTTAGCATGTAAACCCCGCTGAAATTATATTTATTTTCATGTCGCCAGGGACTGATAAGATGTATCCAATTTTAAGTTCGTAGATATTTCAGGCCTAATTCATGATCCGCCGATCAATTTCAACTCTCAGTGCGAACAGAATATATGACGTCACGAACACGGAAGTGACGCGGAGCGGTAAATCTTCTGTGGCAATGGATGCAGTGCTTGTTGGAACTTGTCATGTAAATAACGTCCAGCTTATAGCTATGATGTTTTATTGTAACTCGGAATTCGGTGAATTTCTTAACTGCCGCGACCGCAGTTTGGATTATGTACGTCTCGATCGTAGCCATCGCGTTTTAGCCAAGCATTGTCGCATACAAAGGCTACTTCACTTCGTTTCATTGTAAGTTTAGATTTGAGGAGTGCAGTGTTGCTTCCAGTCAACATCTACGATGTTATAGTGGCGAATTTACAGCTTGTGGAGATGATTTACGTATTACAGATCAAATATCAATGTCTAAATTGAAAGGCAGCTGGATTTTACGCGAATGGGGGGTGGGGGGGGGGGGGTTAGCTTTTCACTGAAAAACTAAGGGGGTTAGTTTTTCAGTGAAAAACTAACCCCCCCCTTTTCTACCGGAAGATGTTAGGAGATTTGTCTTACAAATCTGATTTATACAAATGAGAATTTATCAAATAAAGAACAAACAAACAATTACAAAACAAATAAATAGAATAAATTAAAACAAATAAATAAGATAAATACTGGTATATAAATTCAGAGCATAGAAAATCATGTATTTTTCTCCATCACCCCTGCCACTGCTAAAATCACACTATCTCATGGATTTATATTTTTTTTCATGTAACTAAGGCTATTAGGGTCAATTACAATATTCCATCAGGAAAAAGGTGAATTCCGAGGAAAATAATTATTCCGAAATAAAATAATACCTTGTTTTTAGATAAATTTGAGCATATAAATTTGTTTAGTCTACTTTACACCTTTGTTTATTTGCGACTTTGTAATGAACGCACCTAACCTATGTCATTTTGTTGTTGTTTTTTAAATTAGACAAGAAAAGATTTATTTTCGGAGGAGTGAAACGAGGGAGAAAATAACGGTAACATGTCGAGAAATCCCCATATGAATAATGTTAAATAATATTTAAAGATAAAATTTATTCAATCAAACTATGTATCAGTGATAGAAATATTTCTCGAAAATTGTATGGATCAAAGCAATATTGAACTCTAGTCTCGTTCAAGCAAACGCTCGGTTGACACTGTAAATCTCCGACAAGGATTTACAGAGACAGTCGAGCGTCGAGTTGAACGAGACTATATTGACCTCTGGCATAGGAATACATACAACTACAAAAAATATTTAAATAGTTCGTACCATTTAAAATCGACTATTTTCAAGGTATTTAGAAATAAGTTTCCTTGAAAAACAATGCTTCAGCATATACATTACATCGAATTTGTCAATTATTTTCAAGAACTACGTCTTGTCAGCAGCAATGATTTGTGCTGAAGTCCAAACACTGTTTCACTTTCGGTTTGTCTGAGTAACTGCATAGGAGAGTTGATTAAAATCAACTCCCAAAAATTAAAATTAAAATTTGTTTGTTTTCATGCATATTTAATTATTTAAGAGCATTTTATATAATAGAAAAAGAATTAAAATAAATTGTGCATGTGAAAAGAGGAACTGTTAAGACAATTAGCCATTTCTTATTACTTCCTGTCAAAATGGGGGCCACTTTCAAACCATCGTAATAAAGAGAAACATTTTCTTTTGAGCATTAACAAACAAAATAAAGACTAAACTGCTATTTCATTGTTAATGCAAGGTAAATTATTTCATTTCAAACTATTGACATACAGATTATATCTTTCTATTGATTACTTTTATCTTGAAACAAGTTATATTTTATTCTATACCAAAATCAAAGACCACAAAAACGCTAAAACGGTTAATCTAATATTCGGTTTATCTGATAATTTTTCTCTGACTAATTGACTACCAGATTAAGCAGAACCCTCTGTATATCATTATATGATATTGTATACTATCTTTATATGATATTGTAAAATATCTAAGTCCAGGGCTTGACACTAACGGTAGATCGGCGGCCTGAGTCCACCAAAAATTGGGAAAGTCCACCAACAGTTCAGGACCTGGTGGACCGTCGGTCCACTAGAGTTTTAAACTTTTATTATGAAAATCAAATTATTAATGCAAATTCTTACATTGAAATTGACAACCAAAACTTAATAAATGATGTTATGTGATCGCGGTAACTTCACCAGAACTTCCTCATAAAAAGAAGTTGAAGTTATTCTGTCCTCTGAGTTCATGATCGTGTAAAGTTACTTCCTTGGCAATAAAATGATAGTTGATAAATAAAAAGACATTTCTAATGCAAAATAGAAACTAAAACAATTATAAATTAACCAGTTGGCTATCCTCTATATAACGGTGGTAAGTGGGTCATTGGGTAGGACTTAGTCTAATACCCTAAATACACGAAGTAAAGTGACAGATTTTTATTTGTCACTTAGCTTACAAATGATAAGATATTTCCTTTATTAGAGATATAAATACATTAAATAAATCAAATTTCAACCCAGAAAAGCTTTTTATTTTTTATTTTAAAATAGTTAGATTTTTTATCAGCTGTTGTGGACATACTTCTAGTGTTGTTACGATAGTCGCCGACTATCGAAAAATTGTCGCTGAAGGCAGCAGGTCGGTGACAATCGTTAGTAAGTCTTTATCATCGATAGTCGCTAAAATTTAGTAATGTGACAGATAACCTTTTATTGCGTAGCAATATTCATAAAACGACCAACCTAGGGGGCGACTTGCTTTGTGATCTGTAACTTTGCCAGATTTCCTCAGAAAGAGAAGTTGAAGTCGCCCAGTATGCTGAGTTTACAATCGTGTTAATTCAACCCAAAGGCAATAAAATAATAATTATCAAATTCGTAAGACGTTTTCACAAGCTTATTTAACCCCTTTTGCGATTAGGAACTAGCGACTGTCTTGTCTTCATGGGTTATAAAAACGAGCGATACTAACTGATACTGTGCATTGAAAATTACAACTGATGTCTATTACTTTTCATGCTGATATTACAATTACAGTTTGAAACTTCTAATTAGTTAATAATACTGTCAAATTATTGCTAAAATATTCATAAAACCATGTTTTACAGCTGTCTTCAAACTTAAACAGATCCGCTACATAACGATTGTAATTGGGTCAAAGGGTTGCACTAATGCCTCCAAAATACGCAGAAGTACAAGGACTGATTTTATTCGTCATTTTACTCACAGAATTACAAAACGTTTAAAGTATAAAATGTGTAAATGTATCAGATCAATTAAATTTAACAAATTTGATAAGTGTTTAAAAATTTTTGAAGTGGTTATATTTTTATTTACTAGCTTGCTTCTAATCCAATTTAAATTAAAATTTTGCCCTAGGTTGGTCCCTAAGTATAATATTTAATTCATTTCATTGACAAGATAAGTTCATAAAAAATTATGAATTATAAATAAAAAAAAAAGGTATTTTATTTGATGCTGGTATCTTTCACTCATAAACAGAATGAAAAAAAATTAATCATTGTTGGAATTTGAAAGTTTACATGATCGATTTTATAATCGATTGTAAGCTGCCATTTCAATTCGATTATCGATAGTAAAATTGGTCCGATTTTACAACACTACATACTTCTAATCCAATTTACAAGTATTTAAGTATAGTCTATCCCAAAATATTGAACAATATTTTAAATTCAAGTTTTGAATTTGTGAATTGTTAACTTAATAAAATGAAGTCTCCCTGATTTAATTCTCAAACTTCTTTCTATATATATTTTTTTGTTGGGGAGAATTAAAATCTTCCTACAAACAAGAGGCCCATGGGCCACATCGCTCACCTGAGGAACAATAGGTATGATAAAATCAGCTTAATGGAGTCATAATACAAACAATCTGGAGATGTACAATAATACATGTAGATCCTGTATTAATAAAAATCCATTTTCCCCCCTCGATATTCTTATGTTAATAATCATTAGTCCCTTTTCTAACAGGTTGAATTTATAGTCATATCACATGTTGAGTATTGCAGTTCTCAAAAAAATCCTTAACAATTGTTTATATATGGGATATAAACCTACATCAAATTCTGATGTGAAGCCGAAGAATTGTCCTGGAGCCAAAGTTTTAACAATTATAAAGAATCATCTGGCTGATTATTTTCTGAGAGGAAGATTTTTAAAGATTTACTCTATATATTCCTATGTTAAGTTTTGACCCCCAATTGTGACCCCACCCTACCCCTGGGGTCATGATTTTCAGAACTTTGAATCAACACTACCTGAGGATGCTTCCACACAAGTTTCTGCTTTCCTGGCTGATTAGTTTTTGAGAAGAAGATTTTTAAAGATTTACTCTATATATTCCTATGTTAAACTTTAACACCCCTTCATTGTGGCCCCACACTACCCCCTGGTGGTCATGATTTTCACAACTTTGAATCTACACTACCTGAGGATGCTTCCACACAAGATTCACATACCTGTTAACCTTTCAAAGCTGCTATGTGGGAGAATCTCCCCCTTACCAACTTGGCTAAGGGGGAGATTTTTCGTAAACGACGTTTTTTCATGTGAAATGCAAATATATATTAAAAATACTGTTAGATACCTTATTTTACCATTGTAATTAATGCATTTGCAATCATTTTAAATTTTATTATTTCTATGACTACCAGTGTGCAATTACAACTTGTGTTGCTATACATGTTCAGAAAACTATTATTTTGTTTGCATGGTACAACACAAAAAGTCAATAGTACCACTTTTTATATTAAGTCTTCTTATTGTTCAGTATTGAACCATCACTGCATGCTGACATCTAGGGTAAACACAGAAAATTTATTTTGCGTATTTGAATTTGCAGTAAAAGTCAGTTAAGAAAATACCAGTAAATAATATTCATTAAAATTATTTTTTTGCCTTATAGGCCTATATAAGATAGATTTTAAATTCACAAAACATGTATTTATCCAGTATCATTTAAAAATGATCTCTGTTGTATTATCTATAGCATCCCTGTAATTCATAGTACTGGTACTATAAAGTTTAAAAACTCTTGTGAAACATTTTTTAAAGCGCTAAGCATAGCTCAGCGCTTTATTGTCGTTAGACTTCTATTTCCGGTGCAAGGAATAACTGCCCTCTATGAGCAGAAATATACATCATTTAAACTGGTAAGAGGTATAGGGAACCAGTTATCTGGGTGACGGAAATGGCCGAGTAGATACGATTGGTTTGCGGGGCTTACGTACATCAGCACGGGATGATACGCAGTGATGAACAAATATAGTGCGTATTCAGAAGCTAAAATATAGAAAAATAAAATCGATTCTTTGCAAAAAAATGTCAAAAACTGTGATAAATTACTGTTCAAAAGGTATAATTTGTGATTTTAACATATCTTTTTTCAGGCAAGTATCCATATACAAGTCGTGTTCAGCTTTAATTCACATCATCTTAAGAAAGTAACGTATATTTAAAGAAATCTTGCCTTCGATACTTTAAATTGATATTCATTAAACATAAACCAAAATTTCAATGAGGCTCATTTCCGCCTACGCTTGCACACAGTAAATTTTCTTAGAACCAAGCTAGGTTAGCGCTTTTCAGTACTTTCAGTACTTTGTTTATCGGTAGCTTGTATAAACACTCAGTGTTCCAAACTCACTTCGATTTTTACCGACCGTGCTGGCCGGACAGAATTTGTCACGACTCACTGCACGTGGCTTTGGTGCTTTACCTGTGCACCTGTTAACCCTTTCTGTGCGGCGACCCAACATGCTGGGTTTGGAATAGTCGACGTTCTCGTGTGGCAACCCAACATGTTGGGTTTGAGAAAGAATTCAGCACTTCGTCACTTTAACCTCAAATAAAATAAAAACGATCGAGTATTTTGCTCGTGAATGAATGAAATTAGAGAAAATAAATGATTTTTGTTTAAATATAAAATTATAAGCTTAGTTTTTTAAAAGGATATACGTTAAAAGATGAATTTAAATTCGTCATCTAATTTTGGAAATAGGGAAATTCCGCGCCATTGTTAATCTCGAAAACAATCGGTCAATCTAAACTTGCATAAAAGAAAACAAATTCAATAACATATATAATCAAGAGAAAACATTATTTTGATAAAAATGTAAAAGATTAATTTAGTTAATGTACAATAAAAAAAAAAGAAAAAAGCAAAAACATGGACCTTCCTAACAATGACCTTAACCTTGCGTATTTCTTCCGGTGAAAACGAAAGTTGAAGGCTTAACAATCGTCTATCTGTGTTTATTCGCGATATTCTCGCTAAAAATGATAATTTCTAAGTGATTTATTGTTTTGGAATACTGTGTGTACATGTGATTGTTTCATTTTACTGTAAGTACGACATGTGCCTTCAGGATAATCATAAACATTATCGCGCGAGACATCTCCAGGCAGAAAACGCTATTCATTTATGATACATGTTACCGTAATGTATCATGTATAATACGCACTCGTGTATAATACGCACCCCCCAAAGTTGACCAAAAAATAGCGAAAAAACAGCAGGTCCTATTTATAACACGCACCCAAAAAATGGCGAAATCAACGGCCGCAATTTCCCCCAAAACAATCGATGTTTCATGATAATTTTATAACCCATGCGTAATTTCTTTAATTTTGTGATCGGAACATAGCACAATGATGAAAATCGGCGGCCGCCATTTTTCCAAATAACTATCGATGTTTAATGATAATTTTGTAACCCAAGCGCAATTACTGTAATTTCGTGATCGGAACATTGCCCAAGCGATATAAGAGTCAATGTTCTTACAATTTTACTTAAAAAGGACGGCATGATTTACATGGGCGGTATCAAATATCATTAGACACTTCGTAAAACAGTGGAAAAGTTGAAGATCATCATACGTAGGGAAGAACGGCAACCGAGCTTAAAAGTTATAATGTTTGCAGATATAAACCAAAACAACATCAAAAGAAATGATTTAATTGATTAATTATAGTCAAACTCATTGATTGTTGTTAAATAAACATTCTGAAGAAACGTTTGTATGTCGTATATCGTCATTATCAAGTCGTACAAATGATCGATGTATTTTTAGCAGTGTCTTTGTAAAGCAATAACGTTTAACTGCATAACTGGACACGAAGTAATCAAGTTTAATAAAATCAGAATAATCGCTAATCTTCATGCACTTGAAAACACCCTGTGAAGTCCGACACAAGACAGGTGCATGCTTCTGACACCGGAAATTGTTAAACAAACATTGACCACGCGCCGAGTCAACAGGTGATTGCTTACGTAATGGCGAATACACTGGCGATATTTAAACTTGTTTGATGCAAGAAATAGTGTTGAGAGTGGATAAATATTTCAATACATGGAAATAAAACTAAGAATAAGGTATTTCTGATGCAGTAAATTTAGTATACACTCGTACAACTTGCATAACGCGCTATATCAGCAGAAAATATACACTCATACAACTTGCATAACACGCTATATCGGCAATCACGTCTCCCGAGGTATCAAGAATCACGGCTTGAAAAAATGGGGTAAAATTTTAGTCCTATGTATAACACGCACCCCCCACTTTTGATCAAATTTTGGCTGAAAAAAAGTGCGTGTTATACACGCGACATTACGGTACCAATGTTTTAAAATAAAGGTTTAATTAGAACTCTCTGACCTTTTTCATTATTTTTTATACTATTTTAATTGAAAAGCTGTTATTTATGACAATATTTGTTAAATTTAGTATGAACACAATAAAAATGTTGAAAGTGTTGCTACTATACAGTAATGTTGCTATGCATACGTAAATACCTCTCTTTTGAACGTGCTGAGCAGAAGATAATTTAAAAGCGACAGCAAGGAATTTCGATTTTGAAGAATTTTTGAATGAGTTTGCAGCAGATGAGGACAGTGATTTTGAATTTGAGGGTTTTGATTTAGATGACATTACAGTGAGTAGGCCAACAGAAAACTTTGAAAACTTTATAGATGCAGACAATTGGGTCGCAGGAGACAGGGAGCCCCCATCCCTTGATTATACAAAAACTCCTGGATTAAAACAAGCAGTTCACAACAAAGATTCCCCTCGAGAATATTTTGAACTATTTTTTAATGACAATGATTTTGAATTTCTTGCACAACAGACCAATCTGTATGCACAACAGTTCTTGAGATCTGCTCAGTTGAAACCTTGTAGTAGGTTCCATAAATGGCATGAAACAAATCGCTCAGAAATGAAGCAATTTATATCACTCCTCATGCTGATGGGACTTGTGCATCAGCTAGACATCAAGGAGTACTGGACAACCGATCCACTGACTACTACACCCTTTTTTCCCAGCGTCATGCCAAGGGACAGGTTTTTGTCATTGATGACTTTCTTGCATCTAAATGACAATTCGGAATTTGTGCCACGTGGAGAAGAGGGCTATGATCCTCTCTTTAAACTGGGTCCCTTGTATCAAAAGATTTTGGACAGGTAAAAGAATGTATTGCATGTAAAAAGTCTAATTATATAGAACTTTATTATACCAACCAGAAATGAAATTTGGGATGGTTAAGAATCACCTTGCCTATCTGTCTCTATATTTGTCCAGACCAGTTCTTTATTCTGTCCAAAATTTCTGCTACCACTATTATTTGTATGATAATTAGATAATTATAAAAAATTATATATTTTTGCCTTACTGGTAGATAAAAATGCTCAAATCAAAGCAATACGGTTGCTGAAATACTGAATACAGGGTTATTTTTGCCCAGTGTAATTTTTTGCCCTATTACACTTGGAAACAGTTTCCCCCGTCTTGAGTTTGCCCAGACACAGTTGTGTTTAAAGAGAGATATTATGAGACATTAGAATTCACCAAGTTTTAAATTTGCTGACAACAAGGGTGAAAAGGGCAAAAATAAAAAAGAGGCGAATACAGTAAAACTCGTTTAGTACGAACACGAATATTGCGAATTTACGGATATAGCGAAGTCATCTTGGATCCCCAGCTATGTAAATTTAATGAATTTCTTATACGGTTATAACGAATTACGGATATAACGAAGTAATTTCTTAGGTCCCAGTGACTTCGTTATAACCGAGTTTTGCTGTATTTCCCTGTATACAGTAGATGCTGATTCCATGAATATATTTTTCCTTACTTGATTCTTCCAAGGTTTGATACAGTGTATCAGCCCCATCAAAATTTATGCATTGATGAAGGCATGGTTCCATGGAGAGGAAATCTACACTTCCGAGTGTACAGCCCAGATAAGCCAGACAAGTATGGGCTTAAAGCATACATACTTTGTGATGCGGAAAATGGGTATTGTATGAAAATGAAGTTGTACACAGGGAAACCTTCAGTACCCCCCAGTGACAAAGGTGCGACTTACGACTTAGTTATGTCACTTTTACGGAACCAATATGCTTGTGGACACATTCTGTACTGCGACAACTATTATTCGAGTCCACAGCTATTCATGGATCTATGGTGTCTTGGAGTAGGTGCCACTGGCACAGTTCGTCCTAATCGTCGTGGGATACCCCAAGAGATTAAAGATACCCCAAGAGATTAAAGAGGTCTCCAAACTATGTTCAACTAGTCATTGTAGCATTCTACTTTCTTATTTTGTATAGACTAATTTCCTCTTAAACATTTCTTCTGGGCTCTATTGATCTGATATGGTTAAAAATTAAACCAAACTTAACCAATATATAGTTTAAGGGTCCTCGACACACTGTGACTTCTACTTTTTATAACAGTATGTCACAACATGGCCATTAAAATGCATTGAGAAACAATTTATATCACCAAAATTTGGTGTCTCTATGGCAGGTTAAGTTTTGGTCTACCAACTCGCAGGTCCTGAGATTGAATACTGAAGGGACTTTTATTTTCAGGAAGAGTGGTAAAATTTTAAATTGAAAGATTTTTTGGTCATTTTGAAATTAAATTAAGACATGCTAAAAATCCATATCTTTAAGGTGCCTCACTACGCCTTTTAAGAAATGAACTCAATGTCTACCCAAGTTATACGAGTATAACCTGGGTTGGGGCAATTTACGCTTTATAATCCGCGAAGCGGATTATAAAAAAAGCGTAAATTGCTCCAACCCAGGTTATACTCGTATAACTTAGGTAGATATTGAGTTCATTCCTTATAATTTAATTTTCTGGAATTTGCTGTACAAATTGAGTCCGTTTACTTTTAAAAATGATATTAATCTGTTCAAAATTCAAACGTTACGTCAAGCGGATTAGTACGTTTTTGACGTTAGTGCATTGTGACGTGTCTTGTGACGTGCAAACCAGGTTATACAAATTTAACTTAATTTTTCTATCCAATCAAATGCCACGTTACAACCAGAATTAAATTATAATCGAAATAGTTTCTCAAATCAGCAGAAAATTACTTGATTATGATAGAAAGCATGATGGATAAGAAGTATATATCAAATAAGTGAAAAAATGTGCAATTTTAGATAAAAAATGGTATTTCAAAAATTTCATTTAGTAAACATAAACAAAAGCTCAAGAAGGATTCGAACTCATGACCTGCGGTTCACAAGCCTGAAACTTTAACCACTGAGCTATGATGATATACATCTGAATCGATTGATACAAACAGTTTAACAAAACATTTAAATCGCCATCTTGTGATGTACGTAGTGTCTCAAAAAGTATAAGTCTCGGTGTAGTGAAGTACCTTTAAGTTAAGTAATTTAGAAGAATGAGTCTGCATTCAGAACTTTTCCCAGGTGTGGGGAGGACCCTTAATTTATTGATAAGCAGTTTTAAAATGCATGAATTGTAATCACTTTCCAATCATGCATATGGAAAGTAGAATGTATCAAGGACTCTTGAATTGATCTTCAATTTACAATTGAAATTTATGAATGCACAGTAATATTTAATCACTCAAGAAAAAATATATCTGTTTATTCTTTTAAATAATTCATAATTCAAAAATATGATGTACAATACGCAGCTTATGATACCTAATATCAAAACCTGCTCGTCTCGGTTCCAGGACTCCATGAATCATTAACATACAGTTAAACTTTGATATCTCATCTCGAACACTGATATCTTGAATACAATGGATATGTCGAAGTGATTTGTAAGTCCCAACAACTTATCTTTTAAGTATTCTACTCTTGATATCTCAAAGTACTTTGATATCTCGAAGTTTTTAAACAGTCCCATCTAGTAGTTAGAGATAACGAAGTTTGACTGTATTATATAAATGATCCACTATTCTGAATACTGACCTCACCTTCATCTACAATAATTCATAATGTGCAGTTCATCAAATCCTTTTAAGGATAAAATAAATTTCAGATCCATCTTGAGAACAGAGGGGAGGTGAAAGTGCTTTCAAATGGCCCCCTTAGTGTTACTAAATACCAGGATGCTAAACCTGTTTACCTTATAAGCACTGTAGAAAAATCAACCTTGGTGACCACAGGAAAGAGAAATCACAGAAATGAGGAGGTAGTGAAGCCACTTGTGGTTCACAGATACAACAGCAACATGGGAGCAGTGGACAGGCTTGATATGGTTGTATCGGCTTCAAAGCTGCCTGTCAAAACTTTGAAATGGTGGAAAAAAGTCTTTTTTCACATTTTGACACTCATAGTTTCAAATGCATATGTGCTTTACAAGGATAACTGTGAAGATCAGACTCCCCTAAACCATAGGCTGTTTCGGAGAAGACTGATCCATGAGCTTCTCAGCAACTCTGGTGGTAATGTTTAATGCATTGAAATGCACAAACAATATAATAATAATAATAATTTTATTGGCAACTGTATGATAGCTTTATCATACATGCTTGGCCATTTATTCAAGTTCCATAAGATGTGCTTTGGTCACAAAGTAAGATTAAAAATATTATTTATAGAGTTCCACACAAAAGTAACGGGCAGACCTGCAGCTGGCAAGTCCCTGGAGAGGCTTAGTGGTCGCCACTTTTTAAGAAAAATTGTTGCAACCAAGACTGTCTGCAGACTCTGTATTGTATGCAGCAAAGCTTGCAGACAAGCTGAAGGGAGGAAAAGGCCAGGAAGGCAGACATCGTATGAATGTGGCCAATGTAATGTGGCATTGTGCATAGAGCCATGCTTCGAGATTTACCACACCAAACAGGACTACGTACTAGCCTATAAGAGGCTCTTAGGCCAGCCCACTGAGGAGTGAACTTGCAACACTATTTGAATGTCCACATTTTATCAAAATTTATTGACATTTAAATTTCATACATTTAACGCATGCATTGTAATTAATTGTTTTAATTGATTTCTGATCTTTAAACAGCAATTCTTTTTTATTCTCTTGATTTAATTTCTCAAAAGTACTTGTACTATATTTTTACAAAAATTATTTGTGGGAAACTTTGAATTTATCCCTATAATTAAACATTGAATATAAAAAAAAATCAAAAAATCTTCATTTTACTTAAATTTTGTTGCCACGGTTACCAGGAAATATGCCTAAATGTAAAAAAAAAAAAAAAAAAAACAGCTTGAATTATTTATATTAGAGAAAGCTGATATTAAACATTTTCTGTGACAAATTTCAACAGTATAAGTTAACAATTAATGAAATAAATACACGTCAACTATGCTATGCCAATAAACTTGCTAAAGTTCTTAAACAACTCAGTACTGGGTCATAAGTTGCGTTAAAACAAGTCAGCACACAAAGGGTTAAGTGACACCACTGGCTGTGTACTGTTTTCTTTGGTGTTACAGAGTAAAATCAAGATGTTTTAAGCTTTCACTTATTTTTTTACAAGGCCTTTGCATCACTAAATACGTAACTAATTTAAGTCAAAACCGGAAGTAATCATAAAAAGTAAACTAGACTATAACATGTCATACTATTTTCACGGTATACAGTACTTGGATGGATTTTAACAAATACGATTGCAGGAGAAATTTGTCTCCCGCGCGGGAGATTGGTTGCATGCGGAAGATCTTAGATTTTTAGGCAGTTTTGCGGGAGTCTCCCACGCAATGCGGGAGGGTTAACAGGTATGGATTCAGCTTTCCTGGCTGATTAGTTTCTGAGAAGAAGATTTTTAAAGATTTACTCTATATATTCCTATGTAAAACTTCGACCCTCCATTGTGGGCCCCATCTTACCACCCAGGGATCATGATTTTCACAACTTTCAATCTACAATACCTGAGGATGCTTCCACACAAGTTCCAGCTTCTCTGGCTGATTAGTTTCTGAGAAGAAGATTTTTAAAGATTTACTCTATATATTCCTATGTTAAACTTTAACACTTCTTCATTGTGGCCCCATCCAACCCTGGGGCTCACTATTTTCACAACTTTGAATCTACACTACCTGAAGATGCTTTCACACAAGTTTCTGCTTTCATGGCTGATTAGTTTCTGAGAAGAAGATTTAAAAAAAGATTTACTCTATATATTCCTATGTAAAACTTTGACCCTCCATTGTTGCCCCATTCTACCCCCCGGGTCATGATTTTCACAACTTTGAATCTACACTACCTGCAGATACTTCCACACAAGTTTCAGCTTTCCTGGCTTAATGGTTCTTGAGAAGATTTTTGAAACTTTCTCAAAATTTTTCATTAATTTCTTATTACCCGGTACCTCCCCTTGAAATAGGGTGTGGCCCTTAATTTTCACAACTTTTAACCCCCTTTGCCTAAGGATGGTTTGTGCCAAGTTTGGTTGAAATTGGCCCTGTAGTTCTTGAGAAGATGTTGAAAATGTGAAAAGTTTATGGATGGACAGACGGATGAAACAAAATGTGATCAGAAAAGCTCACTTGAGCTTTCAGATCAGGTGGGCTAAAAATTGTGACCCAGTAAAAATATTTTAAATATAATATATTTTGTAGTGGAAATGATGATGATGATGATGAAGGAAAATGAAATAAATTCAATAAAGTAGAAGAAAACACATGTTTATGTTCAAATTAATTGCATTTAAGAAGCATGCATAGTATGGGGTAAATCAATTCAACATAAATTCCAACATTTATGAGGGCCCACCAGAACTTGTGAAAGTCCACCAAAAATTCTTGACCAGTGGACCTACTGTCCACCGAAATAAAAAAAGTTAGTGTCAAACCCTGTTAAGTCAAGTTACTTTGTAAGGAAATCATAGCTTAATAGGTTAACAGCAGTTACTTGATACCAGGTACATGTATAACCAATAAATTGTCAGTATGAAATATCAAACATTTATGGCACAGATTCAGCATCCAAACCTGTCCAGTGCATAAACATCTTAGGATAGGATGCACTATCTTTGAAAGTTTGGTTAAGATAGGATCAGTAAAAACATAGATACTGGCATCAAAGGGCACCTGCTCCTAAAATTTATACTCCTCAATAAACCTTAACCTGAAGCATTTAAAATTAACCTCCAGCATTTCAAATTCATGGCGCAGACTCAACATCCTAGCTGAGGAAATAGCATAACCTTCCCCTGACATTGTCTCTGTGAGCTAAAAAATAAGTGAAACAACATACCACGAGTACCCAGTGTGATCCTCTCAGGTGACACACTCCTAGAACAGTGTCATAATATGTCAGGACATGCTAAAACAAGAAAGTTAAATAAATTATTGAAGCAAATTTGCCTAATAAATTACATCTTATATTCAATTCATGCACTTTTCAAATTATGTCTTTTAACTTCAAATATTTATATCCTCTGACTTGTTTCCTATTCATCCTTACCTTAAGTGTTAAGTTAACTGTTTATTATATACATGGAGTTCAAAGGTTTTATCATTTTGTAAATCGTAACTTTTGTGAAAGACATCAAAGAGGTGTAGCACACTTAACACAAGGGTCAATCAAAAAATACAAAGAGAATGTGGCTGTTTATCATATATTTTTCAGTAAAGTCATTTTAAGCAATAATACTAATTTCATTGATATAAAATGTTTCGTTCCATTTGATGCAAATGTATTTTTGATACCCGATTTTAAATTCAACATGTTTTGTCACCACGGAGCATGGTAACATTGAAAACATAACGTGAAGATGACGCATGCACAGTTAGTTAATCCCTCAAAGTTTTCTTATTTTATATACCTAGTACAGTAAAACTGGGTTATAGCGAAGTCATAGGGACCGATGGATTTACTTCGTTATACCCGTAATTCGCTATATCCGTATAACGAATTCGTAATAGTAACTATAGCAAATTCACTATATACATGTATGTATTCTTATACCAGACTATAATTTTTGCTATTTGAGGCTTAGAATAAAAATACATTACTTTGATACCTTCCATAATTGGATTGTAAGTCGAAAAAATTGTATGAAAATAGATCTTTCAAACTATTATGTTAAAGGGTAGTGCAAACTTTTTTAAACTGTAAAGAAATTCGTTATAAAAGTGTTAAATTTCGTTATAATTCACCTCTTTGGGACTCAAAATCAGTTCGCTATATCCATAAATTTGTTATATCCAAATTCGTTATATCCGTAAAAATTTGCAAAGATTTGTGAAGAATTTTACCGGGGACTCAAAAAGACTTCGCTATATCCGAGAATTCGCTATATCCGATTTTGTACTAAACGAGTTTTACTGTATATATTTCTGTCAACGATATTAAACTGTTTAAACTGAATAAACTCGAGAAAATGCTGAGCATCTCAACAAAACATCTTGCATTATAAATCAACCATTACGCAAAAGATCATACCAAATTACTAATAGAATGAATTGTATTTTAGTACTTTGTTAATACATATACATCAGATTTTGCTTATTTGCGCAGGTAAGCAGTGAGTCAACTGTCTGGTTTACCAAAGTCTATGTTTGATTTGATACCTAAAAATAACAAAATACTTGCAATAGTTCCCCAGATTACAAAGCATAAATATGAAAATCCAAACAAGTTAACATAACACAACCGTTTGAAACAGAATTAGCCCATAATTTTTGCAATAATATTTTCCTTTATGTAAGAAATATTTGTTAAATTACGTTGAATTTGACCAGTATTTCTTAAGAAGATTTTTACAAATGCATCGCCTTTTTTCTTCCTTTTTGATATTTTCTCCGCTTTGAAGAAAGATCAGTCTTTTATTTCTTAAATTTATATTTGCCTTACCATAAGGATGCTTTGTGCCAAATTTAATTGAAATTAGTGAAGAGGTTTTAGAGAAGAAGTTCAAAATGTAAAAAGTTTACAGCTCAGTGAGCTAAACTTTGACTAAAAATGTCACATGCATCTTTTCATATTGTATTCTGATATGTCAGACCCTCAAAGTGTACTTAATCTAACAATCTGTAGGGTAATGTTTTGGACTACCAACTTAGGGGTCTAGGGTTCAATACTGGCCAGAGACTTTTAATGTAATTGTAATTCATTATATTTTAGTTTTTTTAAAGAATAATTATTGACTCTAAACTAAGCATTTGTTATAACCGTAATCCGGTGAATATAATACGCAGTAATGTACAATACACACCCCCCACTTTGGGCCTGGAAGTGGTGACAAAAAGCTAGTTTGGAAGTATAATACGCATAAAAAAATTGACCAAACGGTAATGCTGAGTATCAACAAAGCAGTTATACTTTTTATTCAGTTTCATCGCGGAAATACACTACAGGAAATAAGAAAAACACAATATTTTTTATACGGATTTATTGTAACTAATACATCACGGTAAAATCTTTATTTCATTATCAATGTTTTAAATAGATCTAATACATGTATTAAATAAATTACTGTAAATAAAATCAACTACTTTTAACATGTTTAACAAGCGTACATATAATTGTTTAGTCATTACAACTCCTGTGTATTGAAAAATGGACGGTGTACAGGTATGGAAATAATTAACAGACCTAATTAAATTCTTAAATGATGCCGATCAAAGTGATCAATTAAAGGCCTGGAACATAATAAAATATGTGCACAAATAGTTGTGTTGTGTATAGTACACTTATAGCCTAAGGGGAGTGAC
This sequence comes from Magallana angulata, assembly GCF_025612915.1. Taxonomy (NCBI): domain Eukaryota; kingdom Metazoa; phylum Mollusca; class Bivalvia; order Ostreida; family Ostreidae; genus Magallana; species Magallana angulata. The sequence continues at coordinate 27,578,320 of NC_069118.1, read as the reverse complement.
AGAGATACCCAAAGTGTCAAGTGTTAGCGGTGGGGGAGCACAACAATGGCTTCAATTAACGGAATAGATTATAGAATTATTTATATTCATAATTATTTGCAATGAATCAATTATCATTACATGAAAATGGTAAAAAATAAGCCGTTTTCAAAGATCGGTTTAATACACATAGCACGTGGCCATCCAAGCCCACATTCTATTAATAACAGTTGTAATGGCTGCATATACGGAGATAAAGAAAAGGCAGTTCAAATTATTTTTTAAAGGCCATTTTGAAACAGTTTATTGATTAACTGACTTTAAGTATACATTTTCTTTAATAAAATGCTATAGCAATGATTTCCTAAAGGTTAAATATTAATAGATATAATGTTACGATGTATAGCGGGGAATTGGTTCTGTGTACAGTATAGGTAAAGCGCCAGTATGATACCGGGGCTTCACCTAGGGAAAAATATGTCAAAATCCTATTGGGATGTATAATACGCACCCCTTTCTCAAGATAAAAAAATGCTGGGAAAAAAGTGTGTATTATATTCACCGGATTACGGTACATGAATAAAATTCCATTCCTCCGATTTGTTTAATTTATTTCACCAACTAAAATGTACATGTTACTGTATATTTAATTGAAATGACATTGCTCTTTACTTACTTTTGAAAAAATTTTTGAAGACTGGTCATTAAAATATTTCCCTGTGCTAATAGCTGTCATAGTCTGAACTGGAACATGCAGAATCAACTGTCCTTTATCAAGTTCTGTCTGACAAAGAATCTTCAAATATCCATCGATGACCTTAATAAAAAATAAATTAAAATTTTTAAATATAGTATTGTGACCGATAGACATTGTAAAAGTGTTATTATGTTTTATTATCATTATTATTATGTTGAACTATTGTTATGATATATTTAAGATTGTTAATTATATCAAAACACATGAAATAAATAGGGATTTATCAGCTTCTTTTGAGAAACACCATTTTTGGCCTATGGAAATGGTAAAATTTTAATCGACAATTTGTTGATATTGGGAAAAAAGTTTCGATGTTGAATATACATCATGATTTTAGGGTGTAGTCCACATAGACCTCTGAATTTGGACAACCAAAGAGCTAGACTTTTAAATATGATCCAACTTATATAATATTCCTATATTTGGTCATTGCAACAAGTCTTCTGAAATAAACACTTTCAAAGAAGTACACAATTTATCAATATATTACCTTAAATTTAATAAAATGCAAAAATGGATTGAAAATATATGTTTCTATCTGAAATAACTCCTAATACTTATTTTTTACTCAACCATCAATCTAATATGTGGAAAGGTGACCATTGGCTCACAGATATCTTGTTATTTCTAAAGACATTTTTAGCCAGGGATTTATCAGTACCTTCTCAGGGGGCCAAAATTCGGCCCCATTCTCAATTGAGAATAGGCTCAATTTTTTCTCAAAATAGATCCAAACGTTTGGTATGCCAAAAGAAATAGTGTGTTAAAATTTCAAGACTGCGATAAATAGTTGCCAAGAAATCTTTGACAAAAATTTGTTTGAAAACTTGGGCTAAAAATAAACCGTCATCATTTAACAGGAAGTTGACGTTCAATTGGTGCAAAAAAAATCCAAACATATGAAAAGCTTAAACAAATAGTATGTTAAAATTTCAAGCATCTGCAATGAATAGTTGCTGAGATAAATGCGAGAGAAAATTTTGTAATGGACAGACAGGATGGACAGAAAGACACAAAGGTAAAACAGTATACCTCTTTCTCCTTTGGAGAGGGAATATAATAATATTATAACAAATTACATGAAGCATTTACATTGTCAACTCTTTCAATGTTTATTTTTGTAAGGTACTGTACATTCCACGTTTTTCAGATTTTAGGTTGATTTAGGGCGATAGAGCCCATTTTTATGGGAAAAAAATCAAAAAGTATAAATAAGGCAACTTCAAAGAATTAATTAAATTTTTGGGGCTAGTTTGAATGAATACAAATAAAGTCCCTGAAACGTTCTACTTTCCTTTTTTTTCTGCGCGTTCACTGTGCACTCACAGTGTGTTCACTTGCAACTCCAAAATGAAAGGATCCGTCTTTGTGAGGCACAACAAAATGAGAAAAGGACAAATGCATAAAGGTAGAAAGGAAACTCATATTGCACAGAAGAAGCATTATTTTAATTAGAACTTAATCCGTAAAACTTAAAGTAAATATTCTTTAGTAGGTCCATCTATTGTTGTTCTGTTTTTATGACTATAAGAATACTATACTGTTGTATGTTTATTAAGGTCATTCCTATAAAGAAGTCACATAATTAGTGTATGTGCCACAAATTCACAATTTTTAGCCCCTGTACTGGTCTGGATAATTTTCATTCAATCAATTGAAAACAAATTAATATATGATCTTTCATGATCATATACAATCGAAAATTAATGGAATCAAAAATTAATGAAACGGTAATTATTGACCCTTCTGTATTTTACAGAACAAGTCATGCCATTAACCTCGTTAAATTTCAACCTCCCCTGCCATTCTGGTAATTTAAACTACCTTCATACTTTTCTTTATTCTCAATCCTCACATAGTTTTTAGCTTCGTACAAAAAGAAAAGTGTTTGACCACGACATGATGCTGTATCAGTGTAAGATAGGTGCTTACAAGAAACTTAAATTAAACACTACCTAAGGTGTTTTAGAGATTACGACAAAATGACAAAAACAGCGCGTAGAAACAAAAAAAATTTGGATTGTGAAAGTGGAACTTACCAGTCACATGGACCAGTAATATATCGAATGTTATCAGACATTTCGATTTTCTATCGGTTTTGCTGGTAGGACTGATAGTTTACGGAAACTCTGAGTGTATTGTTTAAATTTATATGATTTTTACACAAAAATTGAAGTGGTTTAGAGCAAACTATAATTTATTAAAGGTTTACATGATCTTCTGTTAAAAAAAACACACAAAATATGAAATATGTTGTTGTGATGAATAGGGTGAGATCCACATGCCAGGAAAAAATCAAAGTACTGAAGTACTGAAAGCCGGGCTCTTTTGGTGTGTCTTTATGCATATTGTGTAGTAAAGACTGAAAATCTCTCTCTCAAAATCTCCTCTCTCTCTCTCTCTCTCTCTCTCTCTCTCTCTCTCTCTCTCTCTCTCTCTCTCTCTCATGCTTTTAATGTCGGCAAAGAGTCAGAGAGCGACCAAATTTAGTAAGCGGCCATAAACAAAAATTTGTCTGTCTAGAAGAATAAAGTTCAACAGTTGCTGCCTTGAATTTTGCAACAAACGTTATATACTCAATCCCCATTTCTTCAACGCGCAGCAAAGTAGTTCAGGGAAATTCATGGGCATTGTATGTGTCCAAAATGTATAGTCTTGTTTTTAAAACACGTTATTAAAAAGAAAACTAAAAAAGATAAGACAATTCTCTCGAAATTAAAAAAAGAAACAAAATGCCAACATTTTTGACAAAACATGGCTCTTTGTGTAACTATTTGGTATAGCGGAAGCTTTTACTTTGACGCTGTTTAGTTTTTTGTTTACTTTTGAAGTTGTGCTATTTATAGTAACTTTGGCAATTTGCCTGCCTAGAGCCAGGACTCTGCTTTCAGCAGAGCCTGGCTAAAAAGTATCAATCTAAAATCTGAAAAACACAGTACAAGGATTGATGACTTCAGAAGAAATACAAGCTAAAGATTGTTCAGCAAGGAATTAAAAACTAATATCATCAACTTTATCTGACATCAACTTTATTGGGAGTGAATTATTTCACATGCACAATACATAGCAATATGCAGTACATGTAATATGTATAGAGATGTCTTCCAAATATGTAAAGATACTGACCTGATCTGTCAGCCACTGATTTCCTTGAAGTGATTTAATATCTCGGTCAGTGATATTAATTCCATGAACTGACCCAATTATGAAATCTGTTATCTCTGACTGGGCCCATATTCTCTCAACTTGCAAAGATGCTGAAATTAAAATTTAATACATAACTTCACCGACAAAACTTAACCATACAGTCTCATGTATAATACACACTTTTTTCAGCCAAATTCTGATCAGGAGTGGGGGATGGGGTGCCTATCATATAGGATAATGTAAACCTACATCAAACTCTGAACCCCTTACGAGGCCCAAGAATCCTCCTAGGGCAAAAGTCTAAGCAATTTTTAAAAATCACCTGACTGAAAAGTTTCTGAGAAGATATTTAAAGATTTACTCTATGTATTCCTATGTAAAAATTTGACACCCCATTGTGGCCTCACCCTACCCCTGTTGGTAATGATTTTCACACTTTAAATCTACGGTTCATGAGGATGCTTCAACACAAGTTTCAGATTTCCTGGCTGATTAGTTTCTGAGAAGAAAATATTCAAAGATTTACTATATTTATTCCTAATATGTAAAATCCCCCCCCCCCCAATTGTGGCCCATCCCTAACCTCTAAAGACAATGATTTGGCCAAACTTAAATCTACATACCTCAGCATGCTTCCACACAAGTTTCAGATTTTCTGGCCAATAATTTTTTTTTAGATTTTTTGAAAAATGCCAACAAACTTTTTATCATTCTGAATCATCTCTCCTTGAAAGAGGGCACTGCCCTTCATTTGTGCAAGCTTAAAAGCCCTTTTACAAAGATGCTTTGTGCAAAGTTTAGTTGAAATTGGGCAAGTGGTTCTAGAGAAGAAGATGAATATGTGAAATGTTACAACAATGACAACAACAGCAACGGACAAATTTTGATTAGCTGACTTAATCCTCTGGATCAGATGAGCTAATAGAAAGAACTTATACTGAATGTGGTTTCTGTACCAAGTAATATGAAATATCAAACAATGGAGGAAAAGTGCTTTTAGTGTCAGCCACATTGCTAAATCAGACAGTAATAGTGATATAACCGTCAGTCATGTGCCATTTCTTTTGTTAAATAAGAGCAGGAAATTTCAGTCAGAGGGGGAAAAAATCTATTTCATTGCCTTAAGAATAAATTTCTAATGCATGTAAAATTGGAAAAGGTTGGATCTTACCTCTTTCTTGATAAGACAAATCTGCCACTGATAGCTGAACATTTTTTTCTATTGTCTCATCAGCATCTAATATAAATCAATGAAACAAAACTTAATTATTAAAAAAAAAAAATGACTGTTAAGCCTACACCTAAAATCTTATATGGGGATCTTTATCCCATTACTCACAAATTTTTTATTGCACATATATTTAAACACAATTATGTATACAAAAAAAAAATATATCAATGAACCACCATCAACATATTGCAAAATGTCTGGTGCCATGGTCATATTTTCTATAAACAAAAGATGTCTGTGAAAATCATAAATTTTTCACTACATGTACAATTTGAAAGATGGGAAAAATTGCCCTTACATTTTGCCTAAGTGGGACAGGTCAGTATTTTCGAGTTAACATTGGTATACTTAAATAAGAGGCCCATGGGCCACATTGCTCACCTGAACAACAATAGACATAACTAGACGATCTTGTTGCGAGCAACGAGGAGGTCTAGATCTTCCATCCGATTTTTAGAAGGGATATGACATCATGGACTTTAATATTTGACAACAAAACATGATGTGGAAATAGTAGTTGATTACTAATGCTTTCCTGTAATGCTTTATAAGTTCTCTTACTTTGCTTTTTTAAATGCTTGCAATTCTTCCAACTGAGATAGAAAAGATTAAACTTTTTACCTCTGGCCCTAAAAACCCTAATAAGGCAACGCATGAGAAGATCATTAAATTGTTAGGTTACATAAAAAAATTTCAAACTGCGTAATTTTTTCAAAGTGCGTTGCCACATACCTAATTTTGCTTTTATAGCCTATTAAAAACATCTCTCAGTGAATGACTATATAGATAAAAGACTTTAGGCTCATCTTGATCCCTAATTTGAGGAGTCAGTCCCTTTTTCTTGATATCAAATAAAAGGTCCTTTATTTTGAAACATATTTTGTTCAACAAGTGTTTAGAAATTTGTTACCGTTCCTGAGATACATGGGATAGAAAGTTTTAGGGACCAATCCATTATCTCCTTATAGGGGCCGTTTAATGACATTTTGAAGGTTGAATATTGTTTAGTACATCATTTTGAGCATCTTTTTAACTATACTGCATTTCCAAAGATATCTAATTTCTGATATATAGGAGTTTGAGGAAAGCCCCCTTTTCTTGATATCAAATGAAAGGTCAAATATCAAATGATATATGGGTGATCAAAATTTTGGACGTTTGACCCCTAAAAATCTAATAACCTCATTATGTAACTTATGATAAAATCAATAGATTCCTTGGATACATAACAGTTGAGATCGAATCAAAATTTGAAATTTTGTTTACCTCACGTAATTTTGAATGACAACAGTTGCCAATGGAATTGGAGATCATTCCAGAGAAATAAACAAGTACTGAAAATAATTAATGCACAGGATCATGCACATGACAAATAAAGTGTATTAGACAGTTAAAACTGGTCAGATCTTTCATAAAATAATTGTACGCTTTTAAACGATGGTTATGCAAAGTATGTGTGTAATGATATACGTTGCAGTAGTTTTCCCGGTCAATTAAGCCTTATTTCAATAAAAAAAATAATGTAAATGTTGAAACTTGTTGAATCCGGATGTTGTGTATTTTTTAAAAATGTTGTGCAATCCGGATCTTGTCTATTCCGGCCGCGATGCTTATAATTAGTGAAAGCTATCTCCCATAGTCCGGTCACTTAATTAATGCTCAATTATCGACAAATATTTCTGTCATAGCTATTGATTTAAACAACTGTGAATATAGATCCAAACTAGCAACTCATTTCAGTTTATACCGTTAAGTCTTGTTATAAATAAATACGCATTTTTGCCAAAATAGTTAGATTATAGTTCACCCCATTTTTTTCAGGCCATGATTCAAGATACTGCGGGAGTAAGACAGTCAGTATCGTTTGTTGTCCCCATTGTATGGCTACAAGTACAGAGTTGCATATCATATATAATTGAAAAAGTATATTCCGTTAGTGATTTATTGCCTGGGTTTTCAAAATAAAAATTAAAATAAAAATAGGTACCGTAAATAAGATCGATGGAATCTAATATATTTCAGAAGAATTGGAAATTATGCAAGAATACACGATCAAGACCTCAAGCGTTAAATACTATAAATAATTTGCAACAATGTCCTCTAAACCGGATGTTGCCTATCAGGCCAAGTTTTTTAGAATCACCCTCCGACATAAAAGGGTTTCGCGTTATTTCGCCTCGTGTTTAAACTGGCCCCTTACGTCGAAGCTAGTATAATTGTATTACGACTTTGACAATAACAAATAAAATATACAGCATGACTATTTAGAAAAACAAAACAGTGTTCATTTGCTCATCAATAGTTTTGAAGTTTACGTTGTTTATAATTGATGAATAAACCCATTCGGAGGATGAGACCAAATGGTTAATCATTCTAAACTATCCCATGATGTATTTTTGGGGTTTTTTGTATTTATTTAATTTATTTACTTTGAATATTTCTAACATAGAAAGGAGATCAATTCCATGCAAATACGTCTATATCTTTGTAAGATCATTCATTTGGTTTGCATGGAAAATTATTTGATACTGTAATGGCCAATCGGAACATGCAGCTTAAAGAAGTTTCTCCACTTATTATACCTCGAAACATTATTTCAAATCAGGCACCAAACAATGAAGGAAAATAGAAATATTCGGCAGATCTAAATGTTAAAATATTCTTATGATAAAAGTTTGTATTTATGGCAAATGCAGATTAATTATTTTTTATCTCCTACAAGATCTAATAGCACTTGTGTTTTGTATCCATCTCTTTTACACTCTTTGTAGCCAAATTTGTCAAAAAGTCGTGGTCGTTTCATCATCTTGTAATAACCACGCTAAAATGTTCACAATCGATGCGCTGTTGAACAAAAGACTCGGCCAGAAAAACATACTGCATGGGCCGTCTAATATTATTGATTTTAATGATAAGTTCAGAAATTTTAGATTTTACAAAGTGTAATTTTTATTAAGTTACAGGAGAATTGTCATTTCATGCACATATAATTTGCACAAAATAAGTTATATGTTATTCAACCAGTGTTTGAAATTTGAGACCATTCTTGATATACTTGGGAAAGACATTTTAGGGGTCATCCTTTCATCTTCTTATCGGGGCCGTGTAACAAAATTTGAGCAATGAGCAATTTGAGAAAATGCGTGCACAAAAATCGTTAATTAAAGAAAAGAATGCATTCTTTACACTATTGCCGAGAGCTTCTTCAGACAGCAAATACATAATACAGCATACAGACGTTTTACTTAAATATATATAATTTATGTATTTACTATTCGAGTGTGCCTGAATATGCAAAGCCCATACGATTAGAAAATTTCCCTATTCTACTAAGCAGTATTTTTATTAATAAGCATGTGTCCTCTACTTGATCTTCAACTGTCTGAATCCAATCAAAACTTTTACTCACTGAATGTACATAAACTTTTTTAAAACTCACATATTTTTTCATAATCAATAACAATAAATAAAACTTGATTACTGAAAGAATAAAATCAGCAATGAGTATGCTTTTTAATGAATCAGACCACCATTGAGAAGAGGTTATACCAATAGTGTGATCCTTTATTCTTTTACGGCCTGAATTGAAATAAAACTGCAAAAGAATAAGGATCACACTATTGGTGTTTAAAAATGGTTAGTTTTATCGTGCCCGAACCTACCGCAAGAATGTAACATTGTACCACTTAAGCTACCTTATCTCGAACGCTTTTTTAATATATTTCAACTCTTACTTACTACACCCTGCTTAATTCATGCCTCTCAATGAATATAATACAACGTTTTAGAGTCATACAAGTTGAAATGTAATTCATTACACTGCCTATTTCAACAATATTTTGTTGAAATAGGTAGTGTAATGAATTCAATTCTCACAGCAAAATGTCGAAAATCGACACCGGTGAATGTATTTACATTTCAACTTGTATGACTCTAAAACGTCGTATTATATTCATTGATGGCAGTTTTTTTCTTTATTTTACGCACTTTGATTTACATTAATGGTCTGATGCATCGTTAACCAATGTAATTGAAATTGAAAATAATTTAACAAAGAATCAATGAACATTCAAATGTGTGATAACATATGAACACGAGAAGCATGTGTCCTAGACTACAGCGAATCCGTTGTCCACTAGAGCGGCATCTCCTTGGCCCTTGTTATGTAAATGTACACTCAACGTGGTGTATTTAAAATGTTTGCAGTTTGATAACTTAATTTTTTTTTCCAACAACAAAACTATTTTATGACATAGACAAGATCACAAAGAACAATTATATAACACCTTTTTTCAATGACAGTCATACTATTTTTTTTATATTACGAGACCAAACCAGCATTCATTCGTAGGTAAAGATAGAATCATCTCATTTACTGTTCTTTGTGTTTGCAGCTAAATAAATAAACTCGTGTGCATTACAGCAAGGCGAAAATTAGCTGCAATAATGTAGCCCTCTCCCGATTTTTTTTTTTTTTTTGGGGAGAGGGCTACAACTCCATAGGATCTCCGTAATGGTGCAAGTGCGGGAGTGATTCACTCCCGCAACGATTTCGTCTCAAATCGTTCATAAATGACAATAACATTTGCATTTCTTACCTGAACTCAAACATTGTAAATGTCTATGGCATAAATTAATCCAAAAATATCAAGTATAGTCTATATATCGGTTATTTTTCGTGTATGTCAACAACGAAAGTTGAATTTGTCCGCCGTGTTTACTGACCTTGACCGGTTTTATTTTGGGACAGCCAATGAGAATTCAGGAGCGGATCTTGAACTGAATATAGGAATTCCCCTATTTTAAACATAATTAACGCGGTAAATATGAATTTTCCATTATATACCATTTCCTTAAATGATGTTTTAGTGATATAACGAGGTAAGATCGATTATTTACACTGACATTCACGTTAACAAGCCCATCAAAACTCCAAGCGTACATCCCATAAAATCACGCGAGAACTGTCATGGCTGCTGAAAAAGACGACTGGTAAACATGCTGATGTGTTTTATCTGGTTTCGGTTTATATACGGTTAATTTGTTCAACCTGAATTAAAAAATCATTTTATCTGAAGGAAGTCAAATATAAAATCGATCTTTTTAGACCGAAGTCAGCCGCATTAAAAAATTAATTTTGCACCATTACGGAGATCCTGTGGAATTGTAGCCCTCTCCAGTAAACATCAGATATAAAAAATCGGAGAGGGCTACATTATTGCAGCTAGGCGAAAATGTGAAAAAGGCGTGTATCGGATAACAGTAGGCTGCTCGCTAGTCCAACCGCGACCTATTTCCTCAGCTGCGGGCAAGGGATTGGATACTTATTAATAATTGTTCACATACACAGCTCGGAATCCAGCTAGATTTTAAATGCGACTCAAATGCATTGCATAGAAACAGTTCTTTTATTCATAATGTGTTTTACTAGAAAAGAATTAAAATATTTAAACACTTTCTGCATGTAAGCTGGTACACTGTCTACGGTAGTAGGTAAAGGTGTAATCTTTTCTTATTTACTATCAAAATCTTTAAAATCGAAATTTTTGTGTTTGCAGCTAAATAAACAAGAGCACTGCAAAGTGGAGCATCCCCTCGCAACATGACTTGTTGTGGGAGGAAATGCATAATTTAGGAAAATACATAGAAATTTTTCAGATCAAAATTTATCACATCAAAATAAATATGACACAAGTGTTTCTAAAAACTACTTTGAATTCATAATATCATTTTTATCCTAATCCCCAAGCTTTGTGGTGTATAATTTGGGGGGGGGGGGGGGGTGTTACATGAACGTGGTTGCACAGTTTTCCTATTTCTAGCAGAAACTCAACACATGTACACATATTGTTAAAGTTAAATAATTTAGATTCATTAAGTGACATTCCTTTTTATATAAGCATACGTAAACGATCAGTATATATTATGAAACGTAGCTGAAGATTTAGAGATCTGAAGTCTGCTCTGATGGACAATTCTAGTTGCTTTTGGTATGTCAACCCATTGTAGTAGATATGCAGCTATTATTAATATGAAACAATCATCGCGTGATGAATGTGCGATATCTGTCAAAGTCTCCTCTAAATTTTGGACTAATCTATTTTAAGTATTATGGTAAATTTGTCCGAAAGTCGACTGCTTGTTTCGATGTCAATCGGATGACTTTAATTTCTTGCCTGCTTCAACTTTTACCTATGGGCAATCTTCTAACACTCCAAATACTACCAAACGTTTGGGTTTTTTTCTTACTTTTATTTTTACCTTTACTAGATTAAAATCCCCAAAATACTAAGTTGTTGATTTGAACTGCATCGGTAGCTATTTACTTAAAGTCGTACATAAAATTACCGGAAATGTTTATTGTCAAGTCGTACATAAAATTAATGCTTTAACTTCGCATTTTAACGAAAATTTAAAAAATATTGAATCAACTGTCTTGAAAATCAATAGGGTGTGTCCTTTTACCATGCCAAAGAAGTGTACAAAGTTTGATGAATATTCATTAGAGGGTTTTCTTCGCAAATTTTGTGTATCGGATAACGGTAGATTGCTCGCTAGTCCAGCCGTCGCGCGACCTATTTCCTCGGCCGCGGGCAAGGGATCGGATACGTAATTGTTCACATACACAGCTCGGAATCCAGCTAGATTTTATATGCGACTCAAATGCATTGCATAGAAGAAGTTCTTATATCAATTATGTGTTTCACTAGAAAATAACTAAAATGTTCTAACAATTCCCGTAATGTAAACTGGTACCCTTTATGTCAGTTATACGCACAAATACCCCGTTTATTTACTATAAAAAAAACTACAAATACATGGTAACAAGTCCAGCTTTTTACACTAATATTATGCAATACCCAAACATAATGTTATTGTTATGACATTAATAAGATCATAATGAACAATTTTTGGAGTGACAGCCATATCGAAATCTTAACCGCTTTTGAGTTATTAAGTGAAAACTTTCAAGGGTTCTAGGTCCCTAATTTGAGGGGCCAGCCCCTTTTTCTTGATTTCAAACAAAAGATCTTGTAAATAAAAATCTTTTTTCTCCTACATGTTTTAACAAAATATTTACAAAAAAAAGATAAACTAAGAAAACCAAAAAAAAATCAGAAATTTGTTATCTCAATTTTCGAGCCCTACCGAGCTCCGGCGTTTCTTGTGCTAGGTAAATATGAATGCTTTTGTTCAGAGAAACAATCTTTTGTCTATCATCCCTGAAATTTTGAAATCGATATCTTTTGTACTTTATGAGAACACTCTTGGACAAACCAACCCCCTAAAAATACATAAAATGCCAATATCTCAAAAACGGAAATGACATTTAAAAATTTGACCCCCTCCATTGTGGCCTCATCCTACCCCTAGAGATCATGGTTTGAACAAACTTTAATCTACCCTTTCTGAGGATGCTTCCACGTGAGTAACAGCTTTTCTTGCCAAAGGGTTTCTGATAAGAATTTTAAAAAGATTTTCCTTGTATATTCCTATGTAAATATTCCCTCCAACTGATTGTGGCAGCTTTTTAAGCCAATTGGCTGAGAAGAATATTTTTAAAGATTTCTCCTTATACAGTACCCATAACGTTATTTTTTTACAATCCTATCATATTGTATCGTGTATCAATCTTATTGTATCGTGCATGTAAACTGTTTTATCGTGCGTTAATCCTATCCTATTGTGCATTAATCCTATCAAATAAAGATAATATTTTGATCATTTAAGCTCATGCATAATTTTTGTTTGAAATTTTAACTGGTCATTTTTATACATTATATAAATGATGCAGCATTGACTAACAACTTGGCATTTGTTAATAACAAGAAATTCTACATATTTCTTGATTCATGTATGTTCTTTCTCAAATTTTGTCATCATCAGGTTAATCGGGGAGAATGTTTAATGCGATTATACGTTTATCATAAACATCGTTTATCCTTGCCTATTGTGTATCAATCCTATCGTATTGTGCGTGTATACTGTTCTATCGTTTATTAATCCTATCCTATCATTTATCTTGTTAAAAATTATGCTTTTCTGTATATTTTAATGTAAAAATTTAACCCCCCCCCCCCCCCCCCGCCCCTGTGTAGCCCCACGCTACCATTGGGGATCATGATTTAAACAAACATGAATCTTCTCTACCTATGGATGCTTCCACACAAGTTAAAGCTTTTTTGGCTGATCGATTTCAGAGAAGAAGAAGATTTTTAAAGATTTACTCTATATAGTAATATGTAAAAATTTGATCCCCCATTGTGGCACCACCCTATCATGAACATGATTTAAACAAACTTGAATCCACCCTACCTGATGATGCTTTCACACAAGTTTCAGCTTTTCTTGCTAAATGGTTTTTGAGAAGAAGATTTTTGAAAAATACCAACAAATTTTCAAAGATTTTCAATTATCTCCCCTTGAAAGAGGGTGTGGCCCTTTAACAAATTTGCATAGCCAGTTTGTTTGAAATCGGCCCAGTGGTTCTGGAGAAGAAGTTGAAAATGTGAAAAGTTTACAGACAGACAGACAGACAGACACCAGACAAAAAAATCAGAAAAGCTCACTTATAAACATCAAAAGGCATAGGGGCCACATTGCTCACCTGAGCAACAATATCCATAACTCTGATTAAATCATCATTACGGTATCAAAATCTCTTGAAAATTAGCACAGTGGATATGGTAGATGTTGCACAAAAAGTTTTTAAAATCTTCAGAATTTTTTTCAAATTATTTCTATGGAAAATACCAAGCCCCTTTTGTTACTCAAGTATTTGTGAGAAGATTTTTCTCTATTCCTATCTAATCCACCCACCACCACCCCCCCCCCAAAAAAAAAAAAAAGAGGATAAAATTGAGCTTTTCTGGCCTAATTGCTTTAGCAAAGAAGATTTTTTAAAGAATTTCTCTTTAATTCATATGTAAAAATTAACACCGCTACTGTGGCCCCATCCTCTGGGGACCATGATTTGAACTAACCTGAATCTACACTACCGAGGATGTTTCCACACTAGTTTCAGCTTTTCTTTTCAAATGGTTTTTGAGACAAAGGTTTTTAAACATTTTCTCTATACATTCTTATGTAAAACATGATCCCCCCTTCCCATTGTGGCCCCTTTCTACCTGAGGGGACCATGATTTGAACAAACTTGAATCTACGTTACCTGAGGATATATGCTTCCACAATACTGAGCTTTTCTGGCCTAACTGATTTAGACACGAAGATTTTTTAAAGAATTTCTATTTATATTCCTGTGTAAAATGTGATCCTCGATTGTGGTCTTACCCTACTCCTGGGGTCATGATTTAAACAAAATTGAATCTACACTACATGAGGTTGCTCTCTCAGAAGTTTTGGCTTTTCTGGTGTAATGATTTTTGAGAAATACTACTAAATTTTCACAAAAATTATCTTCCCTTTAAAGATGGTGTGGGCCTTCATTAGAATAAACTTAAATCCCCTTCACCCAATGATGCTCTGTGCCAAGATTGACTGAAATTGGCCCAGTGGTTCAGAAGAAGATGAAAATATGACAAAAATGACGACAACAATGTTAACAGACAAATTTGCATCAGAAAAGCTCCCTTGAGCCTTCAGCTCAGGTGAGCTTAAAGGTAGATATTTTACATAATATTTATAGAAAACCTTCCATGAAGAAATCATAATCTAAACACTGCATGCACAATTGTAAGAAACCATTCAATATTTCATGAGATAATAATTGTAAGCTGCTGTAAAACGAGAAATATTGTGCAATACAAATTTCAGCACCTTTGGTGCAACTGCTCTTGAGCGCTAAAAATAGTACTGCGCCAACAATTTTCCATATGTATTTGATTATCGTCAAGTTACAAAACATCAACTTCAGTCCTCCTAATCCTAAGAGTGTGTGCTTACGTTATCATGAACTGTCAATTGCTGAAAGCTCATTGAAAGTCCAATAACTCAAACCAACAAAAACTTACACATCATCCGCTATAAACGATGTTTTATATCTATCTACTAATGAATCGGACAAAACTAATTGTATATTGTTCTTAACAACAGTTAAATGTTTATGCATGTTAGAAATCAAAATTGTTGAATTTATGTGCTCGAGTGACACAGCATTAAATATGAGTCTAACCGTTGATCATTTTTATTGTACCTTTTTTAAAGAAAAGGTAAATGCGCTAAAATTTAATTTTGCCAATACATTGGCACTTGCATTTGAGCTTAAATTTGTATGTGCCATATTTTCTCGTTTTACAGGTTCTACAGTAGATAGATCTGAATTTCATAACAGTTGCTTCTATATAAATGGCAAAGACTTAATAAATCATTTAATGTCAGAATTTGTGTAGTACTGTGACTCAGTTATGTCATTTTTGCTGAAAAGACAAAATAATCTTATCCTACCATGCTTAAATCCTATCTTATCTTTAATCTTGTAAAAAATAACAGTGTAGGTACTGTATAGATCACACACAAATTATAATAACTTTTAAAAAATAACAGTGCAGGTACTGTATAGATCACACACAAATTATAATAACTTTTAAAAAATAACAGTGCAGGTACTGTATAGATCACACACAAATTATCATAACTTTTAAAAAATAACAGTTCAGGTACTGTATAGATCCCACACAAATTATAATAACTTTTAAAAAATAACAGTGCAGGTACTGTATAGATCACACACAAATTATAATAACTTTTCCATCCAGTGACCTTGAACTAACGTCAAGGTCATGACACACCCTCAGGCCATTAACAATATCTGTGAAGTGAAACCTTTAAAAATTTCTCAGTAAGAAATATATGGACTGGACACAATTGCACAGACAGACAGACAGACATACGGACAGACGATCAGATGGACAGTGTGATTCCTATATACTATCCCAAACTTTATTTGCAGTGGGTATAATAGATTAAAGCAATCCATACTTAATGAAATAGTTACCCAATTGTGGGAGTTCCTATATACTATCCCAAACTTTATTTGCAGTGGGTATAATAGATTAAAGCAATCCATACTTAATGAAATAGTTACCCAATTGTAGGAGTTCCACCTCCTCCAAGGCAATGTCCTCATCTTCAACCAAATGTTCTACATTCTGGTTGCCTGGTTGTGGGAGTCCCAAGTCCCCTGAGGTTATGGCCTCCCCTTCAGCCAAATCTTCAACATTCTGGCTATGCAATTGTGGGAGTCCCAAGTCCCCTGAGGTTATGGCCTCCCCTTCAGCCAAGTCTTCAACATTCTGGCTATGCAATTGTGGGAGTCCCAAGTCCCCTGAGGTTATGGCCTCCCCTTCAGCCAAATCTTCATCATTCTGGCTATGCAATTGTGGGAGTCCCAAGTCCCCTGAGGTTATGGCCTCCCCTTCAGCCAAGTCTTCAACATTTTGGCAATGCAATTGTGGGAGTCCCAAGTCCCCTGAGGTTATGGCCTCCCCTTCAGCCAAATCTTCATCATTCTGGCTATGCAATTGTGGGAGTCCCAAGTCCCCTGAGGTTATGGCCTCCCCTTCAGCCAAATCTTCAACATTCTGGTTGTCTATTTCAGAGAAAATTAAAATATGTTATTCATATTCACCTTAATTTCATGTTGAGCTTGTGAGAACTAATTGTTCAATAAAAAGTATGCATGGGCAGGGTCTTCTGAGATAATAGACACTTTTGTCTACATGTGTGCAATAATTGTTCAAATCAGGCTATGAATAAGTTTGTTACAAAAGACCTTACCCCTGGGAAACATGATTTGAGCAAACCTGAATCTTCACTACCTTGTGAGGCTTCTATACAAGTTACAATATATCTGACCAATTGACTTTAGAGAAGGAGATTTTTCTCTATATATTCCTATATAGAATAATTCCATACCCACAGGGTCCCACCCTACCCCCTGAATCATGATTAAAACAAACTTGAATATCTACTACCGGTTTGTTCCCGTTTTGCACACATTTGAATTCTAGGTATCGAAAAAATGTGTGCGAAACGGGAATTTGACCAGGTGAGATAATTGCTTATTTGCTATAGTCTATATCACAATTCCTGTGAGGGCAATTGACAATAAAATAAATAAAACATATTTACTCGCAATTGAAATTTACATGTAATTTATGTTACAATATAACTTGCATAAAATCATATTTACATAATAATTGACATCCATATTCATAAATTTGATTTCAAACATCAATTTGGTCATGAACAATTTCATTTTTTTTTAAACAAGAAAGATTATTGCAAAAGTGTTGAATAGCGCCTTTGTTTAACTTACTGCCGATAGGAAGTACATGTACATGCTAAAAGTTTGAAGAGAATATGTTAATATTTAATTATTGCTTTTGCTGACATAAATGGAAGAAATGTGTCTAGTGAAAACGCTGGTAAATATTTTTCATTTATGTTGTGTTATATCTTGAATAATCGAAGAAAATATACAAACTGTATGATGATAAATAGGCAATTTTATATGCATGCTTCGAAAACTGTAAAGATTATTTCACAAAACCTATCAAATGTATTCCTAATTCATGCATTTTCAACTTTTTTCAGTTTGAGGAACATCGCATCAATATTAAAATATTATTTTTGTCGGATTTTTTTTATGCATTTAACCTCCGATTTGAAAAACTAGAAAGTGACCCGCCATATACTAAAGCGGTGATGTCATAAAAACTACTGTCAAGGTCGCTACTTCAAACATCATTACATTAAAATATTTTGTGATAAAGATCTGTTTTCTTTCATAATATTCTTTCTGTTGATACCAAACAATCAATTATAAACATGCGTTTTACATAATTTGCAACTTAATTGTAAAAAGAGACACGGAGTACCCCATATGACTGTCTATGTAGTTTTCCCCTTCATCATATAATGATCCATTGAATCAGCTTCCAATTGGCTTTGGACCAGCAATTTTTCCTAATTCATTTGGTTTTATATTTAAGGTAAATGGACAAAAATGCAAAAGTCAATTCATCTAATCTAATCATTATTTTTTATCAGACTTTTTTAATAAATCATTATCTTTATTTCATCAACCGAAAAAAAATGGTGATAGTTATTAGTTATTAGACCTAAAACACAACAAAATATCTGTATTCTTCTTGTTTTATCGTTAAGGCACTGATAAAACACAGGTAAAAATCCAGGTAAAATCTTTGACCGAAAGCAGACTATAATTGCTATCAAAGCACAATTCACACCTATTGTTCTATACCCAATTTTCAAATGTGTGCAAAACGGGAACACACCCTACTACCTCATCGTTCATCACACAGGAGTAAAACAGTATACCCCGCTTCTTTCAGAGGTGTGTTCCCATTTTGCACACATTTGATAATTTCTTTATCTTTATCACAAAATATTTCAATCTTTGAAGTAGCAACTTTGACAGTAGTTCTTATGACATCACCGCTTTAGTATATTGCAGGTCACTTTCTAGGGTTTTTTTTTTCTAATCAGTGGCTAAAATACGTGAAGCATAAAAAATGCTGACATATATAATAATTTTAATATTGATTTGATATACCTCAAACAGAAGAAAGTTGAAAATACATGAATTAGGTCTACATCTGATAGGTTTAGTGAAAAAATCTTTACAGTTTTTGAAGCATATAAAATTGCCGATTTATCATGATATCATCATACAGTTTGTCTATTTTCTTTGATTATTCAAGCCACAGCATAAATGATAAATATTTCTCTTCAAACTTGTATTATATACTTCATATAGTCAGTAAGATTAAAAAAAGCACTACATATACAACATTTTTGCAATTATCTTTCTTGTTTAAATAAATTAATGAAATTGTCCATGACCATATTGATGTTTGAAATTAAATTCAAGAACATGGATGTCAATTGATATGTAAATAAGCTTTTATGCAAGTTTTAATATTGTAACATGAAATAAATGAAAATATCAATTGTTAGTATATTATGAAAACCCAAATATTATAAAATTTAACAAGCTCATGAATACTTTTGATATAGAAAAACTAAAAAACTTGTCAAGATTTATTAAGAAAATTGTCAGTCTGTTCTTCCAGAAACCAACTTTAACAACCTACTGTATTGTACACTTAACCTTTTTTCGTCATTATTACTCCTACTGTACATGTGATCCTTGACCGTTTGTGTGTACATTTGTATATACTGATATTAAACCTCAAATACCAGTAAACTGGTCTTGAGTGAATAAAGAATTGAAAAATTGAGTAGATCTATATGTTTATTTTATTGTCAATTGCCCTCACAGGAACTGTGATATAGACTATAGCAAATAAGCAATTATCTCACCTGGTCAAATTCCCGTTTCGCACACATTTTTTCGATACCTAGAATTCAAATGTGTGTAAAACGGGAACAAACCCTTTCAGAGCGGGGGTATAAAAATGTACAAAAGTCTTTAATTTGTTTATCTTACAATTATTGATTGCAGGCTCCATTCAAAATTATTATGTAACAGAAGACTAAATTTCTTACCATCGACATTTGTTGGAGTTGTGTAAGGTGAATTTATTTTTAATTTTTGCAACACTACTTTACAGGACATCATCTGCACACAAAGGAAAACAAAAAACATTATTATAATACTGAAACAAACTACATTAAAGCTGATATGATCATAAATATGCATTATTTCCCTTTTAAAGATGCAGACTTTTGCACTCTGTACGAATGACACATATGTTCGATGTGCATGTGAAGTAAGGCAGCATTATCTGTGCAAAAAAATACGGATTCCTTGGAAATTCTTTCAAAGAACAAATGCTACTTTATGTTTTATTTAAATATTTTAGTTTCCTTTATTCTTTTTCATAATCATTTACTACAATGTTTAGTTCATGCATTTAGAAGTAGTGCAGCCTGAATGCCTTGATCAGAAAGCAACTGGCAGAAACTTTCTCGACCTGTACAGGCCCTGAAATGTGCTACTACCGTGACCAGTTGCATAGTTTGGTTCCGTTAGCTCTTTGAACAAGAGGTCCATGGGCCACATTGCTCACCTGAGCAACAATAGACATTATAAAATCACCTTTACGAAGTAATATACAAAAAAAAAAATGGACATGTAGCCTAACAGGTACTGTATATTAAAAAAATCAATTTTTCCCCTGGATATTCTGTTAACCATTGATCGCTTTTTGTCACAGTATAGTCATTTCACATATTGAGCATAACAGTTCTCAAGAAGATCTAAATCAAATGGGATATAAACCTACATCAAACTTGTGAAGCCCAAGAATTGTCCAGAGGCAAAGGTCTAAACAATTTTAAAGAATCAAAAATATGTCAAAATGCTTGCATATAAGTTAAACCATATATTATAACATTTGAATTTTGGTGAATTTAGACTTTTGTAAAATTGGAACACCCCCCCCCCCCCAATGTTGCTCCATCCTACTCCTGCAAAGTATGAATTTGACAAATTTGAATCTACACTATCTAAGATTGCTTTCACTAATGTTGCACCTTTTCTAAGAATAATCTTTTTTAAGAAAAAAGATTTTTCTCAATATATTCCTTTGTAAAGATTCAACCGGTCCCCATTGTTCCCCTACCCTACCCCCGGGGATCATAATTTGACCAAACTTAAATCTACCCTACCTGATGATACTTCACACAAGTTACAGCTTTTCTGGCCAGTCGTGTTCTGAGTAGAAGATTTAAAATAAAATTTCTCTTTATATTCCTATGTAAAAATTTGTCCCTTTATTTTAGCAAACTTGAATCCCCTTAACCCAATGATGCTTTGTGCGAAGTTTGGTTGAAATTGGCCAAGTGGTTCAGGAGAAGAAGTTGAAAATGTAAAAAGTTTACAGACAGATGGACAGACAGACAGACGGACGCCGGACAAAAAGTGATCAGAAAAGCTCACTTGAGCTTTCAGCTCAGGTGAGCTAACAAAAAGGTTTACTTTGTGAACAGTATGGTTCATTTCTTGCACTGTATGCTTTGCTAAAAATAGCTTTACACTTTGTGAACAGTCTGCGTGCTTTATTAATGAGGTTGTTGAGGTGTGGCCTGAACGCTTTGATTAGTTTTTATATAATTTTGTTTAATATTTGCATGATTAACTTCAGCAGGTTTTGATTATGACAATCATTTTTTTTTCCCTTTCTTTATTTGATATACAGTTGAACTTTGGTATCTCGAACACCGATATCTTGAATACCACGGATATCTTAAGGTACGACTGTGGTCCCGGCCTTTTTAACTATATAAATGATTAAAAAAAAAAAATGGTAGGTCGAACACAATAATCTTGAATACCCTGCTTATCTCGAAGTAAATTTAGGACCCTAGTAACTAAAAGACATGCATATTCTCAACGTCAAGTCAATTAACCTCCTAAATAAGTTCACATCTTCAGTGCACAGTCGCCAATTTGTTGGTTTATTTAACAGATTAACAGTTAGTATAGCACATGTCATCTGTGATTTTCTAGCCTTAATAGCTCCATGCTGTTGAAACCCTTTCTTAATAATTATGCAATGACAATGCTTACATAGTGACACATCGATGATGCGATAATTAAACATAGCTTGTGATGATTATTTTGTAAACACATAAAAGTGAAAAAGAAATAAAAAAAATTAATTAATTAAATACTTTTTGCAGTTTGTAAATTTATCTGTACCAGAGATATCTCATAAACAATCTACAGGTGACATAAAAATACCATGCTTTTTTCGTGGCAACTTACTGCTGCTTCACATTCAGCAATGTTCTCTGCATTCGGAAAAGCCGCATGATGAGAGTGTACTTGGAAACAAGTTAAAATGAATAAACAAAAGATTTTTTGCTTTACTGAAAACAAAGAACATGATATTAAAAATACCTGTGCCAATTCTTCTTTTTCATTTCCTTTCTTAGGTTCCTAAAATTAGCAGTAAAAGATCTTTATTACACAACAAATCTTACTGAAAATAGACATTATGTGTAAATATAATCCTAAACATAGGTAATCACAGATTACAAAGGTCACCGAGACAAGGCATCACCTTTAAAAGGCATCACCTTTATGAGACCACCTTTATCATAATATATGAAAATCATACCATTATGATCTTGGATATTCATGGATACTGTTTTGATACAATATCGTATATCATGTGTTGAAATATTGTATGATAATCATATGTTCATTTCATACGGTATTATAAAAATACAATGTTTATCAATACAAAAACATAAAATACAAAATTGCATCCTATCATACTTACAATATTTATCATATAATACAATAATACCGTAATAAATAATGACGAGATACCATATTGTAACATATGATATAACATTGTATTCTGTTATACATTATTGTATTTGATCATATAATACAATATCATACTATATAATAAAATATAGACTAAGTATTATATGATACAGTAATACATAATGTGAATACATAATACATTCACAAAACTGTACATCAAGATATCATATTGTATAATATAGTATACTTTTGTATTGTATTGTACGATACTTTTTTCTATTTGATACAAAATATGATATTGTATCATTTGATACAATATATTTGATATAACATTGTATTATATAATATGATACAATACCTTGAGATATTGTAAAATATAATATAATATCATATCATTCATATTGTATTATACCTAACAATTCCTATAAAAATTCCGTAACAAATCCTATATTAGCCCTCGGTCGCGGTATATCAGCCCTCGAGCCTGGCGGCTCTCGGGCTGAACTACCGCGACCTCGGGCTAATAAAGGATGCGATATAAAAATTGCCATGTTATGATTTTTATATCGTATACTTATAGAAAATATTACAGAAACAATAAAAAACATAATTTGATGAATGATTATTGTTTACAAATCGCTCCTTGTCTATATATTCCATCTCTGATAAACTCCATGAAATTTTTGCGCCAGCTGTTTGTATCCTAGGTTGACGTCAACGTAACTTTTTGACGTCATACTCGGAGATCGGAGTTGAACGACGCATACCGAACTCTACGTCATAATAGATGATGATTAACGGAAAGGGGTGTGATATAACGTCCGAACATTGCCCGAGAGGGGTGTGATATAAATCTTATATCACACCCCTAGGGTTTATATCACACCCCTAGGCAAATTTTCTGTTTATATCGCACAGGGCGGAAAAGGGTATATTTTCTATAAGTATACGATATAGTAAAATATAATATATCATATCATTCATATTGTATTATACGTAACAATTCCATATAATACAATTTTATGTGTCTGATATAATAATATATTATATAAACCAATATCATATCATACATTATTATGCCTTCTGTCAGTTTGTTACTATATATTCAATACTCATCTATTTTCGCATAGTATTTAAGGATTTATATAGCGTAAGCATACTATGTCGAAATAGAGCACGGCAAATGTTTTCAACGAAAATCTTTCAAGCGCCAACAGCGTGATTCGAACTCATGACGCTAAAATCATTCAAGCTTGAAGCCCAATGCATTACCGCTACACTAAATCAGCCGTTATTGAAACTAACGGTATTTATATATATAAAACGTATATATAGACGACTGACATCAAGCAATTTATTCATTTTTCCAAAAACACTTCATTATTGACAGTAATTTTAAAGTTAAAGTTTCTTAAAAACTTTTAAACAAATTGATTTAACATTTTTCAAAGAAATTCTACAAGAGAATCACAAAAACACTTTTTTAAATGACGCTTGATAGAGAATGTACAAGAAAAAAATTCAATGAGATTTCGTCTGCTAAACATTTCGAGTTCTCTCGGTAAGGCCAAACGTCTCTCATTTCTTGAAAAGAACATAAACCTTTGTTGACTTTTTATTGTACAACAACTTGTTAATTAAATAAACAATCAAATCAATTGATTAATTTGAAAAAAAAAAAAACACCAAAAGCTTGCTTTTCCAGTGATAATTTATAGGGACTTGTCAACACTCGAACGTCACAGCTACTTAAATATAGCAAAGCACGTCAGTATATTCAACAGTCGGCATAATAATAACAATAGTGTTGTGTTGTGCACAACATAACACTATTATATAAATATTGTATGATACAATATTATATCATATCATATGATACAATATTATATATTGCAAAATCATATGTAACAGTATTATGTGATAAAATAAAATATCATATAATACAACATTGAATCATAATATACAATACTAAACATAACAATATCATAAAACAATATCATATTAAATATTTTTAAAAATGATACAATATCATACCGTATTATATAACTTTTTACAATATAACATGATATTACATTATATCATAATAAACAATAGTGTATCATATCATTCAATACTATATCATAGGAATAATGTTATATCATTTAACAACAAACACATCTATCAAGCAGGTTTGAGTGAGCCAGCTATTAAAAAATCAACTTCCTCCAGCATCCAAAACCTATAGCTCAGATTCAGCATCCATACCTGTCAGATACATTAGTATCATATAGTGTTGTTACGATAGTCGCCGACTATCGAAAAATCGTCGCTGAAGGCAGCAGGTCGGCGACAATCGATAGCAAGTCTATATCATCGATAGTTGCTAGAATTCAGTCACGTGACAGATAACCTTTTATTTCGTAGCAATATCCATAAAAAGACTAAAGTATTATTATACAGTGACCAACCTAGGGGGCGACTTGCTTTGTGATCTGCAACTTTGCCGGAATTTCCTCCTAAAGAGAAGTTGAAGTCGCCCCGAATGCTGAGTTTACGATTGTGTTAATTAAATCCAAAGGCAATAAAATTATAATTATCAAATTCATAAGACTTTTTCACAAGGTCAGTTAACCCCTTTTGTCATTAAGAACTTGCGACCGTCTTATCTTCATGGGTTATACAAGAGGCCAATTGGCCTTAACGGTCACCTGAGTAGCATATATCCCATACACAATCTTGTCATGGCGTCTCATATATGCATCTAATTAATTAGGTTTCATACTGGAGTAGAAAAATTATAAATTTGTAATGACTACCACATTTCAAAAAGAACTGTGAAACCTATAATTTTGGTGAAAAACCAAAAGATATGGTCTACAAAATCATGAATTCAGTTTTCCTTTCATGTGTGTGGGAGTAACGAAGATAATTTTTTAATGTTATATGCATTAACATCTATACATCCATTTTGGCCCTGCCCTAGAGTAACAAGAGGCCCATGGGGCCACATCGCTCACCTGAGCAACAATGGGCGTTCAAAAGATATTGTGCCATATGGTCGAATTTTACACTTATTTTTGCATACCCGTAATCTTTGACATTGAACCTTCATGAAATACTATTTTTTACCAGAATAAGAAAATCCTATGCAAGATATAAAACTAAAACTAAACATTTGGTAGGGGTACACTGTTAAGTTGTTAACTTCCAATTCCCTATATTTTCGTTCTGCCCCCCCCCCCCCCACCCCCACTTTGTAAAGCGATCAAAATATATGAGAGCATATACTCTAATTCATATAGAATTTCTAATGTTCAACCAAAATTTCAGCGTCAATCGTAGAATTATAAGCAAGATACAGAGCTCACAGTTCGCCTAGGTTTGAGTCATATTTTGTTCACATGAGTTTATTACATTCAGCTTAAGATTTTTAACTTGGTATTTCCTATTCAGCATTTAAAATGGAAAAAAAGAATGGCCTAAGATTTTCAATTCTTTTATTCACTCAAGACCATTTCATTGGTATTTCAGCCTCTATGAAAAGTCCTGGTATTTTTCAAGAATAATCCCATAACATTTCTTGTTAAAATGTTCTAGAACCACTAAAAATGTACCATTATTGATCTGGTGCAGTTCAAGAACGTTAAATTTTGTTAAATGAGACAACACTGGAAGTGTACCAGAACAAAGGAGTTCAAGAACAGTAGCATCAATCAACAGTTCTAGAACATCAGAATCAGGGATTGATCTGGAACAAAAATTACAGAGTTGTTCGTGAAGAAACACTCAGGAATTGTTCTAGAACGTTAAATGAGACATGGATTTTCAACAGCATTAAACGTTCTAGAATTAAATTTCTTGAACTGTCCTAATTACATCTTTTTCCTGAATTGTTCTAGAACAGTTTCAGCCCTACCAGTTATGATCTAGAACACTTCATTCACTGTTCCAGCATTTTAATACTGATGGAGTTCATGACCTGTTCTACAGCATTCCTGACAGGTCCCAAATCTGTTCAAGAGAAACATTACCATTTTCACCTAATAGTCACTGAAACCTTCTTTAATGTCTTGGTTACTATCCGCCATTTCTCACAGGATACCTGCTGTAAAAAACTGAAAGAGACTAGGTTTTCATTTTTACATTATTTTAATTACACAAACTCGTCTTCAAAATGTTCAAGTTTTAAGATACATTTAAGATACATTTAAGATACAGGTTTAGATCATTTGTGAACTTGCTACACGACTCTTACGTCTTTCCATTTTCAAAAAATTGTCAAATTTTTTTTTGAAGACCTCAACACTTATTTCGCACTTTCTCATGATGGCTGTTTGCACAATCTCTAACTTAATAGCATTCAATGGAGGTTTAGGGTTATCTCTTGAATTCACAGTTTTCTTCCCTGTCCTTGAACAGTTGAGGAGATCCTCGTTTTCAAAAACTTTGTAGACCAAAGTACGGAGGATAATCCCAACATCTTTACTTGATAAATGTGATACACACTGCAACAGTTCCTCCACACTTGGGCCATCAGATGCTGCCTGAGGACTGCTGCTTGGCCCAGGAACTGTGTGTGGGGCCACATCTGCAACGGAAGCCCGTAGCTTTTTTTTGAGGTGCCTTACCTCTCTTTCCAGAGCTTCATACTTTTTCTCCAACTTTCTTACTTTGCTGAAGAGAAAATGTAAACAACAATACATGTTTGTATGTCAACAAATTCAATAAATATTTACACAAATGTTAACAAATAATTATTAGGGCTGTCATGGTTGAGACATTTTTATGTTCGGTTCAGGGTACAAAACTTCGGTTGTTGGTTTTTTTTTTATTTGTTTTATTTTATATGATGAAACTAGATATCTTTATAAATTCAAGAATTATTTCTCTTTAAGAAAACTACAGTATTCCCACATTTTTTATTCCTTTCCACATGATTCACTATTATCAATATCACGTGGTTAAAATATCATTAATAAAAATAAAAACCAGTCATAGCAAACAAATTCTGATTTGTAAAACATAAAAAAAAAAAAAATGAAATCCGGAAAATAAAAACCGAACGAAACTGTGGGTGTTTGAACCGCAGTTAACCAGCTTTTTCGGTTAACCGTGACAGCTGCACTTATAATTATATCTGTATTTTCATTTGTAATAAATAAAACACTTAAAAATTGACCATTAACTTCAGTGTAAGAGAATGTCAGCACGATTTAAACAAATCCACACCGCCCCAAAATTCTATTAATGAGAGCAAAGAAGTACACTGTGGAATTCTAGACCTGGTTATTTTCAATAATAAGTTAAGGAAGGAGTGCATGTGGGAATTTCACATCTGTTAATACAGTGTATGTAAAAGTTAATACTTTAAATAAATTTAATATCAAATATCCCCTGGCCTTCCCAACTGCTTTTTTTCCTCTTACTATACTGAAAATGATTTCATACTTTACCTAGATAAAGAAGGTGGGGTTGGACTTCTTGAATGTCTTTTTGCTTCAGGGGTAACTTGCAAAGGCATTTCTACAGTGGTGTCGACAACATCACTTGCTGTGGTGTCTGTATCTGGTGTTGATTCTCCAACTGGTGGCATTTCTGCAAGTAATTTATACCACAATTCATTATGATTGGCACTTACATTTATCTCAAAGAAAAAAACAAACACTGGCGACAAAACGTGAATATATTTCTCCTGCTTTACCATGTAGGCAACAAGCTTTAAAGTAACATGTAGATATACATATCAGATTATTTTAGCGTCATCTTTTTCCTGGGAATTTGCATCTAGAATACTGTATCATTTAAATGTGATATCCAATTTTTCACTTCTTTGCAGAAATTAAATTTCTGCAATGCAATTATACTTGCGAATGAAGAAAATGGATACACACAGAAATTAAATTCCTGGTAGACCTATATGGTATGAAATAATGCAAACCTTCATTGATAGTTGATAAGTCACTAGTACTGTCATAATTCCGCTGAACATCCCGCTGAACAACTGTAAATAATAAATTGAAGAAAAAAAAATTATACCTCAAACTTAAGATTAAATTAATTTTTAAATTAGATTTAAAGATCTAGATTTTTTTTAATATAGTATGGTCAGTAAAAAATATCCTTAATGGCCTGAATTTTTACTTGTTTTAGGTTTGAATTAATTTGAATAACTGATTTGATTATCTTGTAGTCCTGGAGAAGGAACTTGCATTCTTTAAAATATAAAAATAACAGTCAAGCACTTTACCTTCTGGCTCTAAGGAATCTGTTGCCTCTTCTTCATCTTGGCGAGACGTGCTTACTGTAGATTTGTCTGAAAATTTTTGTTGTTCATTAGTATGACATATTTTATATAAGTATATCCAATATTGCAGACTTATCATATTGAAAGTAACCTTTAACATTAAACCGAAAGTTTTGGGTATTTAATAATGTAGCTTAAGTGCAATACAAACCCAAGTTTCCCTCTACAACAGGAACATCATCACTGTAAGTATACTTAAGTGGAAACTTCCCGTCCTTGCTCTTTGACTGTAATGATGCTCGATCTGCTGCAAACAGTAAAGAGAGTAAAATTTAGGGTTGCAAATAACCACTTGCCCACTGCAAAGGCAAGTAAATTTTAAAGATAGCAACTGAAATTGGATGCAAATGGTTAGTGTATCTTTGAATATTTTTCCTTTTCCATCACTATACTTTTCCTTACTTCAACCAATTGCTTAAATCATGATATTTCTTCTTGAAGTTAATGCAATCTTAAATTAAGAATTATAATTTGTAACCTAATCCTCTGACACAAATTGTTTGTCTGCATGCATGATCTTGAAATGCTTAAGTTAAAACAACTCTCTAATATCCATAAAACCCAGAAAATCTTAATATGATTTCATTAAATATAAATTCTATATTCACTTGCATTAGTCACAGGTGGGGTGGGGGCTCCTCCTCCCCTACTTTAGAAATATGAAGGGGGGGGGGGGGGGGGGGGATATCTCCCTTACCCTTGTTTGGTCAGAAAAGTGAGTATGTCCAGAAAATGTAGAATATTTGTATGAAATGGCCTGTTTTTTCTCATAAAAGGTCTCAACAATCAACATTGAACTGGATGACACTTTCCAAAGTGTGCTTCCCCACTTTTTGGTTGGTTTTTGGTAACTACACCCAATGACCTTCACTAATTTTTTTTTTTACTTTTTTGGCGCCAAAGTCGGAGACGTACTCAGCTGACCCCCCCCCCCCCCCCTTCAAATTTGTGACTTCTACTTGATATTATATGATACGTCTGTAAATAATTGAGATGATCATTTCTGCGTTTTGAAATTGACGAGTTTGAATCAATATTCACATTTCCAGAGCAGATTTTTTATGAATGCATGTACTTACTACTGATTTCTGAAATCCTCGCCTTGTACGGTTTTTTACCATATGTGGCAGTAATGAATTCCCCTTCTCTGTATTCCAGCACAGGTTTACGTGGTTCTTTCACTGTCTCTAAGTTAATTAGGCTAACAAAATGGTCTTCCCAGTGAACAATAGCAAATCTAGCCATGTCTCCTGCGTTCGATGAAAACGCGCGTACAACTTTTTCCGCCAATAAATTGAGCCAATCACGTTGCGAGATACATTTGGCAGTGACGAATACATCAAATCTACGTCGCACTTACGTTTTGACACAATGAAAGTTTATCTTCAAGAAGAAGAATTTAAACCACCCTGATTTGTGAAAAGATGGCAGCGAATGAAAAGTTGAAATGGTGCCAGAAAGGAAGGAACGATTTTGAATGCCTCATATGTAATAGAAAATTATCATCAAAGCAGCGTGTCTTCCTTCACCTCAAGGCTGTCCATCGGTTATGTACGTATTTAAATTGTTCACAATATAGACAGTAAATTACATTAGTAATATTAATATAATAGCTGAAAAAGTGCATCCCGCTTTATATAATTGAGTTTCACACCTATTTTACATGCTAGCCCCCCCTGAGTAGCTTTTATAAACACTCACTTCCAAAATCACTTTAAAATTTAACGACAGTCCTGACCAGACGTGACAAAATTATTTACGCCTCACTGCACGTGGCTTGGGTAAGTGACATCGCTGTGTGGTGGGTACTAAAGTTCTTATGAGTTTTAATATATAAATCCTTTAATTTCTATTTTAAAATACTTTCTTAGTAATGGAATAAATTTTACATGGCTTATCACCCATTAGATGCCATGCATTTGACATAAGTAGAGACTTACTCTTTTAAACATGCCTTTATTTCATAGGGAAAATGTGCCAAATCAACCCCAAAAATATTGAAATGTTAGTTATAGATTTGTGCTTTATTTTGTTTAAAAAAAAAAACCGAATTGTCTGATGAATGCCTTAGTAGATTTCGTCAAAACCGGAAGTACAGGAAGAAAACAAAAATGAAAGCATGTCAATCCATCGGAAGCATGTTGGTGGATCTGTGCAATTTTCCAAGCTTGTTAAAGTAATTTTTAAAATGAAATTAACTTTTTTGAAGCATTAAAGATTAATTTATAGAACAGATCATCAATTGCAGTGGACATTACCCTTTCTAAAAATATATACAGTAGTAATACAGAACGTAAATAGGCACATGTCATACTCACATTTAATTTATTTAGCTAGGTTCGGTTATTATAGTCCGGTTGATATAACAATTTTGCCTGGCAAAATAACTATTATACTAAGCCATGTCCACTGTATTTCAAATTCATCAAACCAAATTTACCATGTTTACTTACCATTCCCCCCCCCCCCCCTTTTTTGTATACAGAAAATAAATATGTACGTAATTGTCATCGTAGACTGCACCATGTGAAAACCATGAAATAATAAAACTGTAGATGAGCATATAATTATACCCTTCTCCAGCAAAGAAAACACAAAACTTTTACTTGTACATGTACATTTTGTTGTAAAAACATGTTTATGTTTTAACAGCCTCAGAGAGCAATGACACAATAAAAGAGTACAGAAAACAGGACTGTTGGAAAAAGTCAGATGATGGAAAATATGAGTGTTCTGTCTGTAAGAAAAAACTGGCCTCAAAACAAAGAGTGTTGATGCATCTTCATGGGGTGCACAGAATGAGTAAGTTTATTGATGTTTAATCACAAAAGAGTACAAACCATACTTTTTAGTAAAGTTTTCCCTCTCTGAAGGAATTCAAATTCCACTGTAACAGGTTCTCACATGTAGATACATGTATTTTAACACAGGTTACACTATTTCAGCAGTCAACTACCATGCTGATTAAATTGTGAAGATTTTATTCTTCCTCAAATTATCAGGTTGGGCACACACTACCAAACTGTGGTCTTACACTCATTTGGTGGGTTAAACACCCATATCAGTATCTACTGACTGTATGGGAGTCAAATGATGATTTGTTCAATATACCCCTGCACTGATTTGAACGGCACATAATTCTAACTGGTGAGGATTAAAATACAGATATTACTCAATCCTAAGAAGGAAAAAAATTGGATATTCAATGTGAAATGTTTTGCGCCAGGTCGTTCAAATATTTGACAAAACCGTCATTAATGTAAACAAGTGCAACTTTTTTCCTCTTTTCCAAACATTGTTGCACCGGTCCATCATGTTTCTTACTTTCAATATCGATCATCCGGGCAACCTTATAAGCAATTTGAACCCGATGAACAGTATAATCTACTATGGATGAGAACTGGTGCTAATTTTCTATTAGGAAATAAATGGAAAGACATAGTGTTTGTTTTTGCTTTGTTTAATTTTGTATATAAATACTTTATTCTTTGTAAAATATGATATCTAACGAGAGAATGATATTTTAATGGCATAAAATGACCAAAAAGATTTAAAAAGTGCTTTTAAATAAACTTCTCAAAAGTGACAACACATGATAAGGTAGAAAGTTTGCTCAACGAGACACAAATATTTTTTTTTTCATATGAGTAAGAAATTCAACGGCTTCTTACATGTACTGGTATCTTTATTACCAAGTTCCGCAGTAATGGAAAATAGACCGCACTGCCTTTATTTTGGGAGGTATATGTTCAGTAAATTTCCCCAAAACTTGTGCAAATGCGCCTTCGCTTTGTTTACATTTTAATTTTAAATTGAAGAGAAAAGACTACTATATGGTCAGTAGATACCTACTCCGATATGGGTGCTTGAACCACCAAACCATTTGATGGTGTGTGCCCAACCTGGTTATTTTACACATGTCTAATATGAAAATGTTGATCCTACTCTTTTAGCCCCAGTAAGGAGAGAAAAGAAGAAATACAAACATGACAAGACTGAATCTGTTCCACGGTCTACTGCATACAGATGGGAAAGAAAGAAATCTGGGGAATGTGCAAATACATCAGCTAAATGGATTCTATTTCGAGACCCCAGTTCCACAACTGGAAGTGCGTACTTTGTATTTCATTATATATATATATATATATATATATATATATTTACTTTCTTGAGGTGAATATAATGGTTAAGCTACCCTTGGATGAATGATACTGAGCAAACCAGAAGCTATTCTTGAAGAATGATACTCATCAAAGATAGCTGAACCACCATATTCACATCAAGAAAGTAAACTGTCTCATTATATGATATCCAGTAATTATCAGTAAAAGATAATCTAACTTACTTGCACCATTGTGCTTGTTAATGTCGGCTGTTTTGTGAGGTGGCGCTATTCAGAAACAATAGCTCTCTGTGTTCACTGGTTTGAAATGTTATATGTACCTTATCATACTTTAAAAGTTAATAACATTAGAGTTTTGTGGAAAATCAGATTGAGCCAATCACAGCACAGATAATAACGAGTCAATATAAAAATAGGTTTTGTATTCAGCAGTACTTTTGCCAGCCTTTTTGGGTGGTTAATTAAAAAAGAATTGAAACCTGAATAAGTGAAATGACCTCAGTACATACAATTTTTCTGTTATTGATGTTTAAGTTCTTGTTTATAAAATACACAAACTGGATTCAGGGAAACATCCAGGTATCATGTGCCCCTTAAATTGAAAACATAATGGAACATTTAATCTTGGCAGAAAATAGATTTGAGTGTGGAACAAATTCAGACTTGAAATCAAAATTAGTTCAGTTGCAATTATTTACTATTTCTTTAATGAATTTTTCAGATGAAGACTTGAGTGTAGATCCTGTAGAATTGCCTGGAAATGATTCAGGTTCCAGATTGGATGATTCAAAAACTGAAAAGTTTGTGGTTGCCCAAGAAAAAACAACAGATCTTTCCTTCTCTGAGCTACTACCAGTGCTATGTTCAGACACTTCTAAAACCACCTGTGGAACAGAAGAGAAAATGTTATTGGATGGTGAATTTTCAAACACATATGGTTTAAAAAAATCAAGTAGTAATGCATCCATCCACAGTGTGCAGGACTTTGAAACAGTGCCCCCAAATTTCACATCGTCCGACTCTGAAGACACAGAATTCTTAGATTTCAATTTACCTGACACTGATGATTCAATCCATAGTGTGCACGACTTTGAAACAGAGCCCCCAAATTTCACATCGTCCGACTCTGAAGACACAGAATTCTTAGATTTCAATTTACCTGACACTGATGATGCAAAATCCTTAGATTTCAGTTCCTCTGACTCTGATACTGACAGTGACCATGATACAGCTTCCAAAAGTGATGCGGACGATTTAGAATGCCATTTAGACATGCCAGAAAAAGAATACCAGGCACTGTCGTTGCTATCTTGCTTTTTGAGAAATCAGTTTTCAGCAAGTGCCAGTAAAGATATTGTTGAAACACTTAGAGAAATTTTTCCTAAATTGAAAGAAATAAACACATTGAACTGGGATGAAATGTTATCACATATTGACAATACTTCACTTAAGGAAATTCACTATTGTGAACTTTGCACAAAAGTTTTCCCTGTTGAGAACGAAAATGTCTTTCATTGTCAAAGTACAGATTGTGAGGGACTTCGTTACAAAGGACCCTTGAGAAACCAAAACAAAACGTCAAGACAGCCAAGACAGAGCTTTGTCTTTGCAGATGTAGGCAAACAATTAACTGATCTACTTCAAACACCTGGTAATTTTTGCTCAGACATTTAATTCAGTTCCCCATTTACCATTTTGACCTTTCCAATATCAACAATCTTCAAAACATTGACAAATGAAAATAATCATTCCTAAAGTGACGTTTAAAGTTAATCATTAATCATCCAAATTGTATTTTTATAGATCTTCTCAAAAGATTTTGATAAGTGTGTTACGAGCAAACTTAAACTCTGCATTAATTTGCATTTTATTTCTTTGTAGGAATTTGGGAAGATATTCAAGCGACCAAAAAAAGTGCCTTTGAAAGGCTTAATTCTGGATCTAGCATATTAACAGATATTGTAGACGGGCAAGAATACAGAAAATTAATGAAAGATGGATTTCTCAAAGAAAGTGAAAACTTGACAGCAATTTTCAATACAGATGGGGTAAACTTGTATTCATCTTCAAAAATTGAGCTATGGCCAATATTTTTAGCTATAAATGAACTTAGCCCCCCAAAGCGTTTTTCACGGGAAAACATTCTTCTAGCAGCAATGTGGCAGGGCAAAGGTAAACCACCTTTTCATGAATATTTTAGAGAATTTAGCAGTCATTTGAATGCCTTGTATACCAATGGTGTTGAAGTTTTTATTGATGATGATAGTTTTCATGTGAAGTTGAAGATCATATGTGGTATAATGGATTTACCTGCAAAGGCGGAGTTGCTCAACATGTCATACTTCAATGGACCCTTTCCTTGCATTACATGTGAGGAGGAAGGAAAGACAGTAAAACAAGGTAAAGGAACAGCTAGATGTTTACCTTATAGATCTCCTGATGACAGAAGTATGGAACGAAGACATGAAGTTGTTATTGAAAATATGAGATCTGGTAGCCCAAAGAGTCGTTCTAAAGGATTTAAAGGAAAATCAGGGATCTCTTATTTAAAAGACTTTGATCTTGTGTCAGGAATTGTACCAGACTATATGCATGGAGTTTGCTTAGGTGTCACCAAAACTCTAATGTGTAAGTGGTTCTCATCAAAAGGGAAAACAAATGAATTTTTTATAGGAAATCACATAGAGGAAATTTCTCGAAGAATGCAACAATTCAAACCTCCACACAGTATTGAGAGGCTTCCCAGAAATCTTGAAAAAAACTACCAACACTTTAAGGCCACTGAGTTGCAAACTTGGCTGTTGTATTATGCATATCCTTGTCTTCAGGACTTTCTTAAAGATGAATATCTAGAGAATTTCTTGTGTCTTTCAGAGGGGATTCACATTTTACTAGGAAATGCAATATCAGAAGAGTCTCTGACTAAAGCAAAAGGCCTGTTGCAGCAGTTCTATGCATCATTTGCTAGATTGTATGGGGAAGGATCTAGTGGCCTCAACATTCACAATACAGGATCACACTTGTGTGACTTTGTTAAACTTTGGGGTCCCATATGGTGTTGGAGTTGTTTTCCTTTTGAGGACATAAATGCAATGCTGCTTAATTCTGTTCATGGTACAGGAGTTGTGTTAAAGCAGGCCATGAAATACCGTCAGGCCCAACTGTGCATCAGAAGGAAAGGACTTGAGTTAAAAAAATGTAATAGCTGGAAGGTAAATTACATGGCATCAAATTGTGCCGTAGCAGGAGCTATGCAGGTACTTCAACAACATGAATTAGAAGATTCCGTGAAAGCAAATCTGATTAATTTGTTACAGGAAAACTTCCTGGATAAATTAAAGAAACTGAACAGAGTTGTTGTTAATGAAAAGCGTTTCTACTCGGAGCAGTACACACGTATGCAAAAAAGAATCTGTACAGTTGTTCTCTTCAGAAATAATGAAATTGGCAAAATCAAGTACTTCGTGTTCTGTAATTACACTGATTCTGTGTACGCTGTTCTCCAAAAATTGGAAAGAATTCCAGAAGGACAAGAAAACCATTACATACCAGTTACATTCTCACAAGAAATTGTTGTGTCCAATGTTGAGAACCTGATAGAGGTTTTAGTTTATCTTGATTTACAGGATGTAAATAGGAAATATGTGATAAAGATGCCCAATGGCTATGGCCATGCCATATTCAAGTGATTGCGTGATGCTATTTTCTTATTAATTAAAGTACGGACAGAGGCAAACTTAATGCAGTGTATTGAATTTCCACTGAAACAGAATAAATACTCATTTATCAGGATCCAATTCAAATTACCAGACTTAAACAGTTAAGGTAATTTTTGACAAAGGACTTTTACTTTGATGCTGCAATGAAACATTTATGATACATCGGAATAGTGATATGATGACAAAATAAAATTTAAACATTATAATGTTCTGTCACTGTTCATACGTGTATTTGAATCAGCTGTGATTTTGGATCAAGCAATAGAGAATTTATTGCTTGCACTGAAAATTCTATTGTATGTTCATTTAACAGAAAACTTATTATCACAAAATCTATACCTGTGAAATTTCAAAAATGTATATTGAGAATTACACGGTGTAGATTGTCATAGCGTGCATTTGCTATTGAAAGTCATTGATCATTTTAACAACTTAACACTGCTAAAAACAAAATCTTTGAAATTGTTTTACATGTAGTGATTGTTAGATGAGATTCTAGAAAAGTTCCACTTCTGTTCTTTATATTTTTGGAACAATTTTGGGGTTTGAATTCTAGAAAAGTTCCACTTCTGTTCTTTAAAATATTTTTTGAACAATTTTGGGGTTTCAATTCTGCTAATTAGTTCATGAAAAACCCTTATTTACTAATCATACATTTTGTTGAACAGTTCTGGAACATATTGCTATTTTTTTAGTTCTAAACTTGTTCCACATTAATTCACTTGTCTGATATAGAACAGTTTTGGAACAATTGTTCCATTTCTTAGTGTCAGAACTGTTCAAAAAACATTCTGTTACATTTCTGGTTTAAAAATCGGATTCTTAACATCCCACAAAAGTTCCATAAAAAATCTGAAATTTTTCCTCAAGTATTTCAAGGATTATAGTTCCAAACAACCTGTTAGGAACAGTTCAAGAACTGTTCTAGCCAAGCAAGAACAGTTCTAGAACACTAGAACATGTTTTCGCAGGGGTGAGGTTCAAAATCAGTTTATACCAATGAACACAAACACAGTCAAGGATCACATGTACAGTAGGAGTAATAATGACGAAAAAAAATTGAACTTTACAATACAATAAGTTGTTAAGCTGGTTTCTGAAATAACAGACTTTGAAAATTTTTCTTAATAAATATTGACCAATTTTTTACTTTTTTAATCTTTAGTTTTTAAGATATGTGTACAAACATAGAATTGTGAGCAAATCTCTGTATCTTGTTTATAATTCGAAGCTTAACACTCAAATATGGTTAGTAAATAGATATTGTAAACACAAGAAACATGCACTATAACAAATAAAGAAAACAATTTCAGCTCAGGTGAGCTAAAAAACAGAAAAATTAAATTTGACCAAAATCGTGACCATGCCCCTTTAAGGTACTCCACTACACCTTCAAATAGTTTCTCTAATCAGCAGAAAATTACTTGATTATGATAGAGATCATGATGGATAAGAAGTATATATGTCAATTAGAAGAAATAATGTGCAATTTTGGATAAAAATGATATTTTTAAAAAATTCATTCAGTAAACATGAACAAAAGCCACAGGCGGATTCGAACTCATGATCTTCGGTTCACAAGCTTGATTCTTTTACCACTGAGCTATGACGATATACATCAGAATTGATTGATACAAACACTTTAACAAAACATTTAAATCGCCATCTTGTGACGTAGTGTCTTAAAAAGTATAAGTCTAGGTGTAGTGAAGTACCTTAAGACATAAAGACAAAAAACCTCCATCTGGATGTATTTATATAAATATATTTTACAGTGTTTTAATACTATTAATTAATTAATAAAATCTGTAAGGATTACCTCCCTTACTTTTCAACATCAGTGTACAATATATAGAATAAGGAAAATGAAAACTGTCATAAAATCATTAAATCTTGTCTGATCTTAAAAAAAAATTGCAGGTGCACATCTTCAGATGGTGATCAACATATGTACAAACTTCAAACTGTTCCATGCAGTAGTAAAAAATTCTATAGGGGGGACAAAGTTGCATCTACAGACAGACGGACAGGGTGAAACCGATATACCCCCCTAAACTTCGTTTGCGGGGGTATAAAAACCTGAACCTCCTCAAGCATTCGAAACCTATGGCTCAGATTCAGCATTCAATCCTCTCTGGTGCATCAGTATCATAAGATGCACCATCCATGCAAAATTGGTGATGTTTAGGACCAGTAATAACTACGATATAATCATCAGAGGGCACCTACTCCAAAAACTTTAACCAGCTCTAAAAACTTTTACCTCCTCAAGCATCCGAAATCTTTGGCTCAGATTGGCATTCAAGCTTGTCTGGTGAATCAGTATCATAAGACCCATCCATGCAAGTTTGGTGATGTTAGGCTCAGTAATAACAAAGATATACAGTAAAACACGGTTATAGCGAACACGCTTATAATGAATTGACGTTTACAGCGAAGTGAATTTCATTCCCCAAGACTCCATTTCATGTTGTAAACTTGACGGATATAATGAATTACGCTTATAACGAAGTTAAATTGCCCGTCCCTGGGACTTCGTTATAAGCGTGTTTTACTGTATTCATCAAAGGGCGCTTGCTCTAAAATCTTTAACCAGCTCTAAAAACTTTAATCCCCTCCAGCATCCAAAATCTATGGCTCAGATTCAGCATTCAATCCTCTCTGGTGCTTCAGTATCATAAGACACACCATCCATGCAAATTTATTGAGGTTAGGACCAGTAATAACTAAGATATAATCATCAAAGGGCACCTGCTCCAAAACCTTTAACCTGCTCCAAAAACCTTAACCTCCTCCAGCATTTGAAATTCAGGATTCAGATTCAGAATCCAAGTTTTTCAAGTCCATAAGTATGTCCAGATGCATCATTCATGCAAGTTTGGTGAAGACAGGACAAGTAATATGTTAGATACAGGACCCGCAACAAAAACTTTAACCGTATAGCATAAGATCCCCCTTACTTTGTCTCTGTGAGCTAAAAATGCAATGATCACATATTGTAAACTGAGATTTACCTTTGTTTCTTTTGGTATTTCATCTCTTTTTGTTTCCTAAAACAAACAGTAAAGTTATATAATTATTTCAATAAGAAATGAATCCAATTTTACCTAGTATGTTATGCATGTGCATGTCTATCTGAAGAAATAATTTACACAATGTTCACTCCATGTGTTAACCACTGAGCCCCCTTTGATTCCAAATGTTGTTTAAGAGTTTAATTGAGAATCAACTCAGTCTATCTTGATGCTTAAATACATAAAAAATATTACAAATATTTATGTAGCATGAATTGCAGTTCTTGAACATAATATCTTAAAAGATTTAACTGCATACATTCCAATATTTGTGAATGATTATCGTAAGATGCAGCATCCATGCAAGGTTGGTGAAGATAGGACCAATAATAATCTAAACATGCCCATCAAAGGGCACCTGCTCTAAATCACAGTAACCTTCTCCAAAATCTTTACCTCCTCCAGCATCAGAAATTAAAGGCTCAGATTTAATTCAGCATCCAAGTCTGTTAAGTTCATAATTATGCCAATATGCATGTTTAGTGAAGTTAGGGCTGTTAATAACTCAGACCTGTTCTAAAAATTTTAACCATTTGTAGATGCAAATGCAGAGGGTATAACATAAGCTCCCCTAGTCTTGTAATATTCTTTGAAGAAATGAGATAAAAATACATACTTTTTTCCTCCAAGGAAGGTTCTTTTCTCCGTAGTCATAACGTATTTCTTCCCCCTTACAAATTTTTCTTGATGCATATAGCACAAGATGTGGAACTCCGTCTACTTCAAGTATTTTCATTACAGAATTATTTTGTTTTGATTTAGGGGCTGCATCATTCACATATTTCCCTTTTTGTTTTGAGTAAGTTCCATCCACCCTTAAAAGAAAAAAGAAAAAAAATATATACTAATTATATATATAAACAATTTCAGTTCTGGTATATACTGTATTGATTGATTAATTGTCAACTAGTTTAACTGCTAGTTTAAAGGCGACACAATCATTGCAGGCATTGGGTGCACTACAGAACATTTGTTATGGGTTAAAATGTTTTCTTCAACAGAAAAGAAACATAGACATTGTTAAAGATTCTGAATTTAATAAGAGCAACGAAATATTCAGAGCCGTGTCAACCAATTTGAAGAGGAAAAGACTCGGGGGACTGACCACCATCCTCCCATTTCAGAGCAGGATCTTCAGAAATTGTACAGTAAACACTCCGTTTGGTCTACAGAGAAAGGTGTGGTTTGAAATTATGCTTTACACTTAACGTAGCAAAAGATGGTGTTGGGAGAATGTATGCATATCAGTGTGTTTATGAGCTGGATAAAAATCATCGGGCCGATGCTGCTGGAAGTGTTACTGAAGTTCAGATGTACAGTACCGTCAACGCGGATCCCGTATTTGACCGCGCTCCCCCCGCGGTTATTTAATCCTTTCCGCGTTACACCATCGCAGTTAATTCATCGCGGTCCTCGATGCAGCCATGTTTAAACCGCGGCGGTGTGACCTACCGTTGAACAAGGTGAATGGAGATTTTTACCTGTATGCTATTAGACAATAAGACGGCCACCTAACACTGAGAGTCATTCTATACTGGCCATGTCTGATGTATTGTTTTCATTTCACATATATCAAAATGATTACGTATTTTTGATGCACGTTTTCAAAACTCCTTATCGATTATTTTAGAGATTTTTTAATTAAAGAATCATCTACACCCGTAATAATTTTCATGTAACTGTTGATATACCTATTATTTCAAAAATATTTAATCATTTTTATAATGTAATCTACATGCATGACGGAGAGGGTTAGAACTGATTTTAAACATTTCCGACTTCAAAAATGTTTTAATCCATATCAGTTTGTAGCTTGTTTTACGGCACTCTCTTGATGCTCAAGACAATTAATCTAGTCCGTGACAGGCACATGCTACACGGAGAACGTTTACCTACGGTCAACGGCATGATATGAAAATGTTACTCAACCCTTAAAATACTAAATTATATTGACATGATTTTATGTGAGTTCAATATGAAGCTACAACACAAATGTACATGTAGTATCAGCTGCGAATACCGTTTTTCGTAACCGCCCCCTCCACCTCTTCAACGTTTTAATGACTGTGAAAGTACATGTAAATTGTACTTGACCTAAGTCCCAATTGTTTAACACAAAGGTGTGAAACCATCGCATTGACGGGAAATCACTCTACGCTTGAATGCACAGAATACACTGGTACATGTATATGAGACAGGTGGATAATCCGTGTAACGAGTGACCATCAGGAATTTCATTTTTTTTCAAACAATTTTACTAACAGTAATAACAATAAATAGTTATTCATTTTACTGTTATCTGTTTAACTGTTAAACGTGTTTAAGATGCACCCCCTCCGCAAAAAACCTAAAACCTTTAATATAGAATAAGAAAGAGAGAGAGAGAGAGAGAGAGACTGTCGATACTCAAGACAATTAACCTAGTCCGTGACAAGCACACGCTACGCGGTGTACGTATACCATACGATCAACAGCAAAATATGAAAATTTTACTTTACCCTTAAAATATAAAAAGATATTGATATTTTTTTTATGTGTGTTGAATATGAAGCTACTACACATATGTCGTACCTGTACCGAATTATAACGTTTTTGGTACCCCCTTTCCAACGTTTTAATGACTGTCAAAGTTAACTGTATTTGTCCCAATTGTTTTACACAAAAGCGTGAAACCATCGCACTGACAGGAAATCACTCTTCGCTTGAACGCACAGAATTCACGGGTATGAGGCAGGTGGATATTCCTTGCAACAAGTGACAACCAGGAATTCGTATATCAAACAATTTATCTAACAGTAACAATAAATAATTGTTTCATTTTACTGCCTTCTTAAACTGTAAAAGGTGTTTAACATGTCTCTTCCCCCGAAAAGAGAGAGAGAGAGAGAGAGAGAGAGAGAGAGAGAGAGAGAGGGGGAGGAGAGAGAGAGAATTAGTTTTCTTTTTAAATAACACGGTGTCAAGCATTAAATCAAACATCATAAACAGTGTTAAATACTTCATTGTTAGACAAACTTCTTTTTTTCCTTTACCTGAAGACTAATAGAACAAAACTGTTTTCCTTTATCAAGGAAGAAGCACGTGGTGCAGCTCCTGATTTGATTGACAGGAGAAGCACATGGACTCAGACTGAAACTGCATATTGGATTCAATCACAATGTCTTTTATGAATACTAAACTCAGGAAATTTTTATATTATTATATTTCAATTGAATTGAATGCAGTGGCGTCGTGGGGGGGGGGGGGGGGGGGGCTAAAGAGCATTACTCTCTCTCTCTCACACACACACATACAGATCGTAGATAAAATCAAGATCGGCGACACTCAATCAACATGATCAAGAAGCCTGTAAGATAGGTGTACGGTTAGACGAAGCCGTACGCAATTTTGAGATTTTCTTTTGTCTTGAATAGGTGTGAAACCCCTAGAGCATGTCGTTTTCTACCCTAGGTTTGTTAATCACTATACACAGGAAATGATCGCGACTTATAATTAAT
This sequence comes from Magallana angulata, assembly GCF_025612915.1. Lineage (NCBI taxonomy): Eukaryota > Metazoa > Mollusca > Bivalvia > Ostreida > Ostreidae > Magallana > Magallana angulata. The sequence goes on along the minus strand of NC_069118.1, from coordinate 27,535,283 downwards.
ATACACAATGAAGGAAATGTGTACAAAAATAGTTGGCATTTGATTTTTTTTAAAAGTAACTCGAGATGTGTGCATTTAATAACATGTACAACTTCTCATGTTGTTTTGTGATGTAACAACCTCATTCCATTTCTTGTAAAGAAATGTCTATCTTCACGCACACCAGAACGCCTAGCCATTGTTTTTATGAAAATCACAGAATATACATGTATATACACTGTATCTTTTCAGGGCAACACTTAGTTTAAAACTGAATAAAACCCATGCAATGTGAAGAATCATACAATTTTAATTATGAGTACCTTTTTCCTTTGTGTTATTAGGAGAACTGATTTTTCTTTGAACATTTAATTGTGAGCAGGTGTTTTTATAAGGCTACAACTAGTCGGTCTGCTGGTTGAAATCAATTTTCCTAACAAATTATAAAAATTTTATCAAAACAATGACGCTTGTTACAGCAATTATAAAGTCGTGATTTTCCGTAATATGAGCGATTAAGCCACTTTTATAATTTGAATGAATTTTTAACGGTTTCATAGGATAAAAAGATAAAATGATATTGAAAAATAAAAATATACGTACCTGAATATTTATGAAGTAAAATATTTAATTTAAGTAAATAAGTCTTATTAATTTTACATTTTTTGTTAGATTTTAAAATTTAATATAATCGTATATCGATAGATCAATAAGTTAGTAAAGCATGATTTTTCAACCACCTGCGGGCATAGCTCATTTCACCTTGGATTGTACAGATAACAGCTTTAAATGATTAGATTTCAAATATTACCCCAGTATTACCAAATAAACAGCAAATATTAAAAAAAAATATTTACCTACAAATTATGTGATTTTCTATAAAAGGATCATGATTATCTTTATGCATTTGTTAACTTACATTTATGTTTAATGCATGTTATATTTTTTTTAATCGAGGGAGATAACTCGTGTTCCTTTTCGATACTTTTTAACACCTGAAATCGATCGTTCAAACCGCGGGGGTGTTGTCATTATGGGTGATTGAACCGCGGGGGTACGCGGTTTTTACCTGAGGCAGGTGTTTAAACCGCATTGCAATTTGGACCGTGGGGTGCGCGGAAAATACGGAATCCGCGTTGACGGTACTGTATGAGTTACCAGGTACTGTTTTTATGCCATATATATATATATATATATATACAGGTGAATCTCGATAACTCGAACTTCAGGGGACCATGATTAAACATCGAGAGATCAAGAGTTCGAGAGATCGAAAGTTTTTAAAAATTCGGAAAAAATTTTCCGGTCATTTTGGTTTTAAAATTATAGCAGTAAGAAGTTTATGTTTATAACATGGAAGGATAGTGATCGTCTAACATGATGTTATTCTTATTTTCTGCTTCATTACTTCAATTTAAACAATAAAGAACTTAGTTGTGTGGTTATTAAGTGGGTTTTTCACGCTAAGAAAAACTTCAAAGAATATTATGTTTTATTAATCACAGAATATTTTAAGTGAAGAGCGGTTTTCTATACCGTCATTTTCACAAGTTTTTGAAATTGATACATCAGTTACAAATTACCAATCTACCCTTTGAAGGAAGCAACGGGTAGTGCCACTTACGTAATCAATCAATTAACGCCACCACGCTAGCCCCCAGGAGTTCACTCAACCATCCAGGTAAGGTCTACATGGAGCTATAATTATACGCTTGATCAGCCGCTGTGTGTACACAGCAATCACTTCGAGTTTTCAAGAGTAAAAAACAATGAAATATGTATAACGGGACCCAGGTTTTACTTCAAGAGATCAAGAACTTCGAGAGATCAAAGTTCGAGAGATCAAAAGTAAATTTGCTTAATTATATAGAGAAAAAAATCGGGACCGTGACTTCACATCGAGAGATCAAGAACTTTGAGAGATCGAAGTTCAAGCCATCGAGTGTCACCTGTATGTTAAAAAAAATTTTAATTACCATTACTACTACCGTATATTCTCGCTTATAAGTCGGTATTTTGGGAGTAGAAATTTGAACAAAAAGTAGGGGTCCGACTTATAGGCATGACATACAATCAGATAGTTTTTCCACTGGGTAAAACTTCGTTTCTGGGTGCCAATTTGCTTCCAACTTTTGACTTGTGGTCCCTATATTTGACATGTTTATATTTTAATTACTAAAAAGATAAATACATTAATAAATGCATTGAAAGTTTCAACTATAATTATTTACGCCAGAGGTGATAATAGCTAACTGTACTAAAGACAATACAAGCCAACACTGAGTGTAAGGGGCTAATTACCAACCCTAATCGGTCAGTATGGGATAAAATACCTGTCATTTTATTTCCAGTAGCATTTAAACTAGTTTTTGAGCTATAATCAAGTTGTAATGAGTGTTAAATAAAATAATGGCGTCCAAAATCGAAAGTTAAAAATTTCAAGAAAGAAAACTCTCTTTACAGAAAACTATTAAAAAACATGGCGTCTACAAGCGATCTAGCTGGATTAGGCGATCATAATTTGATTTTTAGTTTTACGGATCTGCCGACTCTAAAAATTAGCATTTTAAAAAAAAAAAAAAATTCGAAAATTTTCATGCTCAGTTCAAGCTGCTCGAGTCAAACCCGTGTTTTATAATAATAAATCACTGAGATATATAAATCTGGATGTAAAAACGCTTTCAGAATGATGGAGGAAGGTCAAGGTGTTGCAGAACATCGTTGGATTGGTTTCGTTGTGTTGAAAGGGGGCGAATTGGGCGAAATAGTTAACTTCACCGGAATTTCCTCCAAAAGAGAAGTTGGAAGTCGTCCTGTATTATGAGTTCACAATCGTCTAAATTAACCCAAAAGGCAATAAAATGATACTTTACTTATTCTAAAGACATTTTCACAGCCTCAGTTAACCCTTGTTGTGATTAGGATAATTTAATACTGAGACTGTCTTATCTTTAGGGGTAGGCGTAATATACGGATGATGCAACCACATACTGTGCAACCGATGTTTATTTCTTTTAGTGTTGATGCTACAATTAGGTGGTAACTTGTAATTAATTAATAACTCTGCTAAATTAATGCTTAAATAATCATAAAACCCTAGGGCTGTTTACAGTTATCTTAAAAAAAAAAAGACCCTCTACATAACAGTTGTAATTGGGTCAAAAGGTTGTTCTAATACCCCCAAAATACACAGAAATACATAAACTGTCATTATTATTTGTCATTTAGCTAACACAATTGCAACACATTTCATCTATTTAATGTATGAATGCCTCAAATAAATTAAATTAATAAAAAAAAATTCATAATTATTAAAAGTTTTTTTTTTATTGACTTGCTTCTAATCTAATTTAAATTATTAAAGGTTGAATCTGTGTATATCATCATTAGTGTTATGCCATTGTCAAGTAATGGAAGTCTCCCTGATTTCTCAAACTTCTCTCTATTTTTCTGTTAGAGAGAATTGAAGTCTCCCAAAAATTTTGCTCTAGGTTGGTCCCTGCATTGAAATTACACTTACAAACCAATTCATACAATGCAAAACAAGAGACCCTCAGACCTAGTGTCTGCATGCAATGCGCACAGTTGGAGTCCTCACAATCGGAGGTGGTAGTGATATGTGGCAGCAAGAGTTGCCTCAAAGTACCAAGCATGGCGACACTCCGTGATGCATGCTGGGGGCCTATACCTCTATGCAAAAACGGCCTAGGGAAAACACTGCATTTAATATTCATTCGCGTTAGATTTCGAATTTATTTAAATAAAGTCAATTCATATTGGTTACAATAACATAAGTGATAATAACATATGGAAAATATAATCTTGCTAAAAGATATTTATTTTGAACAACAAACAGTTAACTTTGCAACATTCGAATAGAACTATTTTTTGTCGCGCATGTTCAGATAACTGAACTCTTTGCCGTAAAGATTACCCGGCAACTAGATGGCCGTAAGCCATAAAAAATGGCGTCCAAAATCGAAAGTTATCATTCCAGGATAGATGTCTTATATAACTGAACACAACACTTTTAAAATGCATCTAGAAATGATGACAGAGGGGTCAAACACCCATACATTTTATCTAGAATATAGTCTTGCTTGATAAAATGTGCTAATTTGATTGAGAATTTATAGACTGATTATCCAGAAAAAGATACCCGACTTATAAGAGGGTCAATGGCAAAATCTTGTAAATAAACTTGAAAAAAGACAACCGACTTATAGGCGAACAATATATATGGTACATAGCTATTATCATGATTATGAAGAATTTATAGATTGTTTTCCTCAAATTTTTTCTCCAGGAAACATAAACTGCCCTGTGTTTTCTTTCGAAAAGTATGTATCAAAGTTGAACCCAAACAAGGATGACTTCTGGCAGCGACCTACAGATTCCTTCTCATTTGATGACAATGTGTGGTATACAAATGCACCTTTTGGGAAAAATCATTGTCAAGCTTTATGTCCAATATTTCAAATGTAGGAAAACTCTCTAAAGTGTAGAATAATCATCCGGTGCATGTTACAAGTACCGTAATACTGTGTTGGATGTTGGCCGTCGCATTATGAAAGTTTCTGGACATAAATCAGAGACCTCTCTCAAATCTTACTCCCATTTCATCAGCAATGGGAAGAAGAGGAAAATATCAGAGATTCTTATTAACACTTTTGGACAGCAACCATCAAAAACCGAAAATGAAATTGGTACAGAAAATCTCAGTGATTTGGCTAGTGTGTTTGCAGACGACTTTGAACTTGAACTGCTTGATGCATTGAGATCAGTGATTCATTTTGACATGGGTCCTGCATAAAATATGCACAAATTTTGCTCAGGACACATACTTCATTATATATGCATTTCAAACAACGCATTAAATTTAGAAATATACATATACACATTTTTTCGCTAAGAAGTTCCAGAACATTGATTGTTCCTTTCTTAACCTACTAAGTAGATGCCCGAAATGTTCCGAATAACTAAAACACACTACAACCAGAGTTCTTGAAATCTTTCGGTCCTGTCGGCAAGACCGATAAAAATACCCAAGGACCGATTACTTGAGGTTGCCTGTCAGTCCAAATGACCGGTAGATATGGACAGTGACTTGCGAAAATATAACTAATTTTCATACTCACTGAGGAGATCCGAACGCATACGATAAATCTAGGGGAGTTTTTCGCGGTTTTTTTGCTCTCTCTAGACTTATTATACATTTTCGGAACACCTCAGTAATTATTACTTCCGTTGCTTTCGATAAGTTTGGCGATAATTTCGTACATATTGATACGGTGTGTTTATAATGCAGCTAACATATGTAGTCAGACAATAGGAATAAGTCTTTCAATCATTTTCCAACCTAGCTGTCGTCAGAAATCATGGGAGAAATTGGAGAACTTGTTTTAAACATAGCGTGAACTGAGGGCCCCCTATAAATCCGAGATGGCGAGTGTTGTCTCGTTACGTTTTTTCAATGTACATTGCATACATCGAAACAGGGTTTTCAGTGAATGTTTTTATTGCAATACACAGAAATACACACAAAAATCCCAATGTAATCATTTATAAATTTTTTTGGGAAATAAGAATCCGCTATCTGACAACCGAGCCCTAGTTACATATGAAATGTGCAGAAAGAGAACAAGAAGAAAGTTGATAATGAGAGAGGGAAGGAAATAAAAATAATTAATGAAGTGATAAATAAGAATGTTATCAGGAGCCAGAATGTGAAAGTTAGGAAAAATCAGATCAATTAAGGAAAAAAGAGAGAAATTAGAAGGCAAATATACTTGTAGTTTTTCATCTTTCTATTGAAAATGTTTGGACTGATAGAAATCATTCTGGACTGACAAACTTCTGATGGTTGTCAGTCCAAATGACTGACATTGAAAAAAAGATTTCAAAAACTCTGACTACAACAGGGTTGTTTCTAAGACCTGGGAGGCGGGGAATTCCCCTGCCTATAATGCCATAATTACATGGCTATTATTGCATTTCAACACAATGTAGCTATAAGCAAGACCCCCAGACCCCCCCCCCCCTTCTACTTTTTTATTTCTTCCTTCTAGTTCAATTTTTAAAGACAACCCTGCCTTCAAAAGCCAAAATCTCATTGGTCAAGACTTAATGATTAACCAATCATATCCAATGATATATTACATTACAGCGGGGATATTGATGTTGATCATGATGCCACCGAATAAAACTGATAAAATTCCTCCTCAACTAGGATAGATTAACCAGAGTTTATGAAAAAGTACACAAGTGAAATTAATATCAACAAAGAGGTTCATGCTGAAAGGAATGCTGAAAACTTGGAACGGTTCCAGTGACGGCACTTAGTCTGTCTCTTAGTATGGTCATTTAGAATTTGATTTTAATAAATAGAGCTTGTTTGATGTTCATCGTGGAATAAAATATGGACTCATTGTTTTCTGCTTGGGACTCAAAGTTAAGATTAAGAGGGTTCCTTTGGACCCATAAAGAATATTCTCAAAATGAATCACTTTGAGATAATCATTTCTCTGAATATAATTACTTCTACAATTAAAAATGATGATGTTGCATTTGACTATCATTTTTTGTATTTTCCACTGGTTGTTACAACTTTTTTTAGATTACAATATTTCATTAATAATTTAGGTGTTCTTTCTTTCCTAAGGCTGTTCAAAATTAATTCTACATTTAATACAACCCGTGCGCCTAAGTTTCAGCCAAAATGCTGTTTTGAAAAAAATAAGCAAACCCAGATTTGTAAAAGTCGTTCCATGTAGGTTTTCATTTAGCGGCTTAATTCTACATCCTGTGTAAGAGAAAAACATGCACAAAAACAGTATCGGGGTATTCATTATTCATCATACAAAGAAAATGAGAGTCTATGCCACTATCGAAGTAAAATAACCATTTAAAAACGAACAATAATGGATCAACACATGATCAAAGTTGAATCTTATTTCAAGATTGTACGATGTCGGTTATTAAAGTCACAGGGCATGAACCATGCTGAACCAACTTTCGCCCCAAAACGAGGTTTGTAGAATATATTTTTTAAAGTAGTTCATGAACAACTGAAATTACTACCCATTTTAATTAAAACAAGAGATGTTAGTGAAACACTTATGCCCCCTTCCCTTGGAAACATCCACAAAGAAAAAGAACGTAAACTGCAAATAACTCGAATTTTTCTAAGTCCAAGGGCCATAACTTTTTTGGAAATTGCTCTATCATACCCAAAATCAAACTTGGCCTAGATATTTCAATATGTGCACCATCTGCAAAGAAAATGAACGGAAACTGCAAATAACTCAAATTTTTCTAAGTCCAAGGGCCATTACTCTGTCGAAAATTGCTCGATCTAACCAATATCAAACTTGACCTGGAAATTATCATGATAAACCTGTGTACCAAATTTCATTTCAATATGTTCATCCTATGCGAAGAAAATGAACGGAAGCTGCAAATAACTCAAATTTTTCTAAGTCCAAGGGCCATAACTCTGTCGAAAATTGCTCGATCTTACCCAATATTAAACTTGACCTAGATATTATCAAGATAAACCTGTATACCAAATTTCATTTCAATATGTTTATCCTATGCGAAGAAAATGAGCGGAAACTACAAATAACTCAAATTTTTCTAAGACCAAGGGCCATAACTCTGTCGAAAATTGCTTGATCATACCCAATATCGAACTTGACCTAGATATTATCATGATAAACCTGTATACCAAATTTCATTTCAATATGTTTATCCTTTGCAAAGAAAATGAACGGAAACTGTTGGTGGACCGACCGACCGACAGACAGCAGCAAAGCAATACGCCCTCCCTTCTTCAAAGGAGTAGGTACAGTGAATCTTACAACTCAGCTCTGATATGTTAAATTTTAAAATGTCTATTTATAAAAATAATAATGATAACCTGTGAGTCACATATGTTGTGCAACATTTTCCACAAAAGGAAATTTAAAATTTCACAGAAAGGACATAAACCCAAATTACACAAAAGTATTTGCTTGGAAAATGTAGGACTTAACATGGACTGAATTCTACCATATGTATTATATGACAGTGTTGATGTATTGGTAACTGACTGACTTTCAATAAATACAAATTTGTTTGAAATTTTTGTTCATTTATTTTTATCCTCCCTCCCTCGTAGGTTTTAAATTCTCATGTTACATTACATAGAATTTATTTTAAACACCCTAATAAATACATACCAAAATTGTTTGTCCTTGAAACTAAACAAGTAAATGAAACTTCCTAAATTCAAGGGGTAGTCCTTCATTCTCTTTCTGCCTTCTGCAAACCTTAAAAGCTCCCCAGCATACTCAAGCAAAAACTCCCCTTTGGAGAAATCTCTAAGTGCAAAAACACCTTTACCTACAAGGAAAATCAATGTCAATTACTACTCATTCAACTTTAAACATTCAGATTTTCCAAAAATAAAACAAACTACCAGGTACAATCAAATTAGACATCTGTACTAACCAATGACATCATCAATATGTCTAACTCTCAGGCATTTTTTGTCTTTCTTTTCCCTTACAAATTCCTCTGCCTCTTTTTTCGCATCATACTCAGAACTGGCTACCTGCAATAAAATGAACACATAGAAATATTTAATATATTATTAATCCATATTTATGTAATACTTGTTTGTTATGTTTCCATATTTAATGCATTAAGCATTTTTTATATCACAATACCCCTCATAACAAGTAAAAATTCAAGAATTTGAAAGGGTTAATGAGTACTCAATTAAATATCTTTAACAAGAGGCCATGGGGCAACATTGCTTACCTTAACAACAAATGCCGTAACCCTGATTTAAAAAAACAAGAGGCCAATTGGCCTTAACTGTCACCTGAGTAGCATATATCCAATACAAAAACTTGTCATGGAGTCTCATATATGCATCTATTATTAATTAGGTTTCATACTGGAGTAGAAAAATTATAAATTTGTAATGACAACCACATTTAATTCAAAAAGAACTGTGAAACCTATAATTTTGGTGAAAAACTAAAAGATCTGGTCTACAAAATAATGAATTCAGTTTTCCTTTCAGGTGTGTGGGAGTAAAGAAGATAATTTTTTAACGTTATATGCATTAACATCTATACATCCATTTTGGCCCTGCCCTAGAGTCAAAACCCATACCCCATGAAAATTAAAATTTCAGTAGAGGACTTCCTGGTAAACATAATTATTAGTCCGATTTTAGATTTTTAAACATTATATGCATTAACACTTTATTGCCATATTGCCCCCCCCCCCCATGTCCTGAACCCCTGACCCAGGGGCCATGAATTTCACAATTTAGGTAAAGGAGATTGTGGATATCATAACCATGTATTCAGTTTTTTGCCCACATGTGTGGGAGTAGAGAAGATTTTTTCAGATTTAATACATTTTTACTATATGGCCATATTGGCCCCACCCTAGAGCATGAACACCTAACAAAGGGGTCATGAATTTCACAATTTTAGTAGAGAGTCTCATGGACATCATAATCATGCATTTAGTTTTTAACAAATATATATGGGAGTAGAGAAGAAGATTTTCTAAGATTTAATACATTTTTACTATTTGGCCATATCGGCCCCACCCTAGAGCCTGAACCCCTGACCGAGGGGCCATGAATTTCACAATTAAGGTAGAAGGCTTCATGGACATCATAACCATGCATTTAGTTTTTAACAAATATGTATGGGAGTAGAGAAGAAGATTTTCTAAGATTTAATACATTTTTACTATTTGGCCATATCGGCCCCACCCTAGAGCCTGAACCCCTGACCGAGGGGTCATGAATTTATCATTTTTGGTAGAGGGCTTCATGAACATCATAATCATGCATTTAGTATTTAACAAATATATATGAGAGTAGAGAAGAAGATTTTCTAAGATTTAATACATTTTTACTATATGGCCATATTGGCCCCACCCTAGAGCCTGAACCCCTGACGGAGTGGTCATGAATTTCACAATTTAGGTTGAGGGCTTCATGGACATCATTATCATGCATTCAGTTTTTAACAAATATATATGATAGTAGAGAACAAGATTTTCTAAGATTTAATACATTTTTACTATTTGGCCATATTGGCCCCACCCTAGAGCCTGAACCCCTGACCCAGGGGTCAAGAATTTCACAATTTAGGAAGAGGGCTTCATGGACATCATAATCATGCATTTAGTTTTTAACAAATATATATGGTAGTAGAGAAGAAGATTTTCTAAGATTTAATACATTTTTACTATATGGCCATATTGGCCCCACCCTAGAGCCTGAACCCCTGACCCAGGGGCCATAAATTTCACAATTTTGGTAGAGGGCCTCATGGACATCATAACCATGCATTCAGTTTTTTCCTCACATGTGTTGAATTAGAGAAGAAGATTTTTGAAAATTTGGCTTTTTTTGCATATTTGGCCCCACCCGTGGCACCCCAGGGGTGGTAGAGCCATAAATTTCACAATTTAGATTCTTCTTACCATAGAGATGCTTCACACCAAAAATGGTAACGATTGGCCTAGTAGTTTTCAAGAAGAAGTTAAAAATGTAAAATTGTTAACGCACGACGCACAACGCACAACGCACGACGACGGACGAAGACCAATTGCAATAGGTCACCTGAGTGACTCAGGTGACCTAACAAGAGGCCCATGGGGCCACATCGCTCACCTGAGCAACAATGGGCGTTCAAAAGATATTGTGCCATATGGTCCCTCGGTAGAAAAACAAAAAATAAATATTGTAAAGTATTCGAATTTTACACTTTTTTTGTATACATGTAATCTTTGACATTGTACCTTCATGAAATACTATTTTTTACCAGAATAAGAAAATTCTACGCAAGATATAAAACTAAACATTTGGTAGAGGTATACTGTTAAGTTGTTAACTTCCAAATCCCTATATTTTCGTTCTGCCCCCCCCCCCCCCCTTTGTAAAGCGATCAAAATATATGAGTGCATATAGTTACATTTTTTTCATCAACTACTCACTACTTACTAGTTATTGTTTTAAAAAAAAATAATAGTTATTGTTTTTTATTTTAAAAACCCTACATGTATAGATGTGAAGAAGAAAATTGTACCTCAATGTGCTCAATTTCTCAAATTAAAAACATTCAAAAATTTTATTTGTCTTCTCCATTACAATTAAATGACTGTTATTTACTTCGCGTACAAACCAGGATAATTTTCCGCTGTGATATTCTTAGGAATAGCGATAATTACTTTATCCCCGCAACAGAAATGTGTCAGAAATATGGAAACTGTTTTAAAGATGTCGTTTTTATTTACTCGTGTCTGAAAAACTATCAAAATTGATGTAGATTTCACATTATTTATTGTATAAAGAGAGGGAGAGTAGATATATATACAGAATACTGTGGAATCATTAAATTTCGTGGGGGCCAATTTTCGTGGATGACTTAAATTTTACAGATTCGTGGGGACGTAATTTCGTGTTTTCATATTTATCTACAAAAGGGAATATGACTTTATTACCCTAATTCATCAATTCGTGAAGGATGTTATTTCGTGGATGAGAGGTACCCAAGAATTCCACGAAAAATGAGCCACCACGAAATCTAATGATTTCACAGTATCATTATTTTATTTTGTTTGTACAAGTATTTAACATACTCTAATTCATAGAGATTTTCTAATGTTCAACCAAAATTTCAGCGTCAATTGTAGAATTATAAGCAAGATACAGAGCTCACAGTTCGCCTAGGTTTGATTCATATTTTGTTCACATGAGTTTATTACATTCAGCTTATGATTTTTAACTTGGTATTTCCTATTCAGCATTTAAAATGGAAAAAAAGAATGGCCTAAGATTTTATATTCTTTTATTCACTCAATACCAGTTCACTGGTATTTGAGGTTCAAAATCAGTTTATACAAATGTACACAAACACAGTGAAGGATCACATGTACAGTAGGAGTAATAATGACGAAAAAATGTTAAGTTTACAATACAATAAGATGTTAAAGTTGGTTTCTGAACGAACAGACTTTGAAAATTTTCTCAATAAATATTGACAAATTTTTTACTTTTTTAATCTTTAGTTTTTAAGATCTGTGTACAAACATAGAATTGTGAGCAAATCTCTGTATCTTGCTTATAATTTGAAGCTTAACACTCAAATATGGTTAGTTATTAGAAATTGAAAACAATTAAACACAAGAAACATTCACTATAACAAATAAAGAACACAATTTATTTTTTCGAAATGAATCATATAGATACATGTATATACCTACATATTTCCGTCAGCAATGTCAAACTTTATTTAAATTGAATAAACTCGAGAAAATGCCGAGCATCGCAACAAAACCTATTGCATTAATCTACCATTACGCAAAAGATAATGCCGATCGAATTACCGGTAGAATGAATTGTATTTCATTATTTTTTAATACATCAGATTTTGCTTAATTTGCGCAGGTAAACAGTTAACTGTTTGATTTACCAAAGTCTCTGTTTGATTTGATACGTAAAAGTCACGAAATAATACAGACGATTGTTCCCAGGTTACAAGCAGAAATAATGAAAACGAAACGAAAATCAGAACAAGCTAACACCAACGTCATGTGTGAAAACTGTCAACGCATTGAAATATTTAGCCTCAATTTACTTCACAAAATCGGCAACGATATATTTTGCATGTTTCAAAAATTTCCCTTCATACGCGAACTGTTGCACAACAAGCAAATTCATCATAGTCAGATCCACAGGGGCTTGGTTGTTGGATAGTGAATTTTCTAATTATTTGTTCCCGAAGAAATTTTTTATTAAAATTGGTAATCTTATGTGTATTTCTGTGTATTGCAATAAATAAATTCACTGAACCCCCCAGTTTCAATCATGTTAAAAAAGTGTATTCAATGTACATTAAAAAAAGTAAAGGGACGACACTCGCCATCTTGGATTTATAGGGGGTCCTCGTTTCAAGCTATGATTTAAACACGTTCTTCCATTTCTCCAACGATTTCTGACGAGATCTAGGTTGGAAAATATTCAAATGACTTATTCCCATCGTCTTACTACATCTGTATGCTGCATAATAAACACATCGTTCCGAAATGTACTAGATACTTGCCAAACTTATCGAAAGCAACGGAAGTTTACTTTTGAGTGACGTTAATTCTCTGTATAATCACTGAGATGTTCCGAAAATGTATGATAAATCTAGAGAGAGCAAAAATTCCGCGAAAAGATATTCCTCTTGGTTTAACCAATGCTTTCGGATCTCCTCAGTGATTACATGGAGAGTTTGCATCAACTTCCGTTGCTTTCGATAAGTTTGGCGAGTATCTAGTACATTTCGGAACGATGTGTTTATTATGCAGCGTACAGATGTAGTCAGACGATGGGAATAAGTCATTTGAATATTTTCCAACCTAGATCTCGTCAGAAATCGTTGGAGAAATGGAAGAACGTGTTTAAATCATAGCTTGAAACGAGGACCCCCTATAAATCCAAGATGGCGAGTGTCGTCCCTTTACTTTTTTTAATGTACATTGAATACACTTTTTTAACATGACTGAAACTGGGGGGTTCAGTGAATTTATTTATTGCAATACACAGAAATACACATAAGATTAACAATTTTAATAAAAAATTTCTTCGGGAACAAATAATTAGAAAATTCACTATCCAACAACCAAGCCCCTGTGGTCAGATCGACCCTTTTTCTTATAATGTCATGGCTGCTTTAAACAAAGAACCTCGTTTTAGATGTATGGAATACGAGTCTAGGTAAAATGGGTATGCAAAATAAAAGCCAAGGCAGATCGACAATCGTCAATTCCAAATACGCATTATTTTGCAGCAATATTTACAGCGAATACAAATATACTAGTCCATCAAATATCCTGATATTTTAATGAGATTGGCAGATTAATATCTGCCAATCTTTGTTTTGCCCAGACCAAGTCTTGACTACCCATTTTACCGGATGCCGGATTACCGGATGCCGAGCCCGAAGCTATTAAACTGATTGAAACACCCATTTCCTTTATTATTATTTTCGTAATAACTCAAATTTGACACAGAATTAGCACTTAATTTTTGCAATTTATATTTTCCTTCCCATAAGGATAATTTATGCTAAACTACGTTGAATTGGAATCAGTAGTTCTTGAGAAGAAGATTTTTAAAAATGCACCCCCCTTTTTCTACAGTTTCAAGGTTTTCTCCGCTTGGAATACAGATCGGACTTTTATTTTTGCAATTTATATTCGCCCTCACATAAGGATGATTTGTGCCAAATTTGGTTGAAATTGGATAAGCGGTTTTAGAGAAGAAGTTCAAAATGTAAAAAGTTTACAGACGGACAGACAGACGGACAGACAGATGGACAGACGGACAGACGGACGACGGACAAAATGTGATCAAAAACAAGAGGCCCATGGGCCAAATCGCTCACCTGAGCAAAAATCAGCATAATGGAGTCATAATACAAAATATCTGGACAATGTGGTATAATATATGTAGATCCTGTATAAATAAGAGGCCCAAGGGCCACATCGCTCACCTGAGCAACAATAGGCACAATAAAATCAGCTTCATGGAGTCATAATACTAAATATCTGGACAATGTGGTATAATACATGTAGATCTCCTACAAAAAAATCTGTTTCCCCCTGAATATTCTTATATTTATAATCAAGTCCTTTTTCTAACAGGATGACTTTATAGTCATATTGCATTCAGCATTGCAGTTCTCAAAAAGACCCTTAACAATTGTTTATATACAGGATATAAACCTACATCACACTCTGAACCCCCTGTGAGGCCCCAGAAGCGTCCAGGGGCTAAAGTCTAAACAACTTTAAAAAAGAATCAGCAATATATAAAAATGCTTGCATACAAGAAAAAGCATCTATTATAATAATATTTCAGTTTTTGTGAATAATTAAAATGTTTTCTCTTCGTCTGAATTTATTTCTAATGTTCACCGCATCTCCAAATTGTCGTGAAACGGTCAGTGTTAATTATAATTAGGTATCAATATGGTCAATCATCAAACAATTATCACATTGCAGGACAAGTGTCGCCTGAATAAACAACCACTTCGAGGTATCTAGAGTAAACAAGAGGCCCAGGGGCCACATCGCTCACCTGAGCAACAATTGCCTTAATTCTGATCAAATTAGCATTACAGTATCAAAATATCTTGACAACTGAGTACAGTAGATCTTGCTAAAAAAAATTGAAAATCTGCCAATTTTTATCCACCTCTTATTTTTTGGTAAATACCAAGCCCCTTTTGTTGTTGTACCTGTAAGAAGATTTTTCTCTATTCCTATATACCCCCCCCCCCCCATTTCATGGCCCCACTTTTCTCTAGGGAATCATGGTTTCATCAAACTTAAATCTGCATAACCTGTGCTTTCACACTAAGTACTGAGTTTTGAACCGAAAACTTTCCCAGAATACTTCTAAAGATTTTCTCATTATATTCCTATGTAAAAATTCAAACCGCCATCGACTGTTTGGCCAGAAAAGGTTTAAACTTGTGTAGAGGCATCCTCGGGTAGTGTAAATTCAAGTTTGCAAAATCACAGTCCCTAGTGGTAGGGCGGGACTGTGATAAGTAAAATTTAATCTCCCAGTGTGGCCTCACCCTACCCCTCGACTATTATTTAAACAAAGTTGAATCTATATGATCTGGGGATGCTTCCACTCAAATTTGGGCTTTCCTGGCCTAATAGTTTTGAGAAGAAGACTTTTAAAGATTTTCTCTATCTATAAAAATTCATCCCCCATTGTGACCCCGCCCTACCCCAAGGGACCATGATTTGAACAAACTTGAATCTACACTTCCTAAGGATGGTTACATGCCAATTTGAGCTTTCTTGGCCAAATAGTTTTGAAAAGAAGATTTTTAAAAGATTTCCTCTATATATTCCTATATAAAACTTGATCCCCAAATTGTGGCCCCACCCTACCCCCAGGGATCATGATTTGAACAAACTTGAATCTACACTATCTGAGGATGCTTCCACTCAAATTTGAGCTTTCCTGGCCTAATAGTTTTTGAGAAGAAGACTTTTAAAGATTTTCTCTATATATTCCTATGTAAAACTTGATCCCCCTATTGTTGCCCCACCCTAACCCCAGGGACCATGATTTGAAACAATTTGAATATACACTTCCTGAGGATGCTTCCATTTTAATTTGAGCTTTTCTGGTCTAATAGTTTTAGATAAGAAGATTTTTAAAGATTTTCTCAATATATTCCTATGTTAAACTTGATCCCCCTATTGTGGCCCCACCCTACCCCCCGGGGACCATGATTTGAACAAACTTGAATCTACACTACCTGAGGATGCTTCCACTTAAAGTTGAGCTTTCCTGGCCTAATAGTTTTTGAGAAGAAGATTTTTGAAGATTTTCTCTATATATTCCTATGTAAAACATGATCCCCCTATTGTGGACTCACCCTATCCCCCAGGGACCATGATTTGATCAAACCTGAATCTACACTACCTAATGATGCCTACACACAAGTTTAAGCTTTTCAGGCCGAATAGTTTTTGAGAAGAAGATTTTTGAAAAATACCAACAAATTTTCAATAATTCTCAATTATCTCCCCTTTAAAGAGGGCGTGGCACTTCATTTGAACAAACTTGAATCCCCTTCACCTAGTGGTGTTTGTGCCAAATTTGGTTGAAATCTGCTCAGTGGTTCTTGAGAAGAAGATGAAAATGTGAAAAGTTTACAACAACGACGACAGACAACGGACAAATTGTGATCAGAAAAGCTCACTTGAGCCTTTGGCTCAGGTGAGCTAAAAAAGGTTAAGTTTACAATACAATAACTTGTTAAAGTTGGTTTCTGGAAGAACAGACTTTGAAAATTTTCTGAATAAATATTGACAATTTTTTTACTTTTTTAATATTTAGTTTTTAAGATCTGTGTACAAACATAGAATTGTGAGCAAATCTCTGTATCTTGCTTATAATTCGAAGCTTAACACTCAAATATGGTTAGTAAATAGAAATTGTAAACAATTAAACACAAGAAACATGCACTATAACAAATAAAGAACACAATTTATTTTTTCGAAATGAATCATATATATACATGTACATGTATATACCTACATATTTCCGACAGCGATATCAAACTCTATTTAAACTGAATAAACTCGAGAAAATGCCGAGCATCTCAACAAAACCTATTGCATTAATCTACCATTACGCAAAAGATAATGCCGAATTACCGATAGAATGAATTGTATTTCAGTACTTTTTTGATACATCAGATTTTGCTTAATTTGCGCAGGTTAACAGTTAACTGTTTGATTTACCGAAGTCTCTGTTTGATTTGATATGTAAAAATCACGAAATACAGACGATAGTTCCCAGGTTACAAAGCATAAATAATGAAAACGAAACGAAAATCAGAACAAGCTAACACCAACGTCATGTGTGAAAACTGTCAACGCATTGAAATATTTAGCCTCAATTTACTTCACAAAATCAGCACCAATATATTTTGCATGTTTCAAAAATTTCCCTTCATTCGAGAACTGTTGCACAACAAGCAAATTCATCATAGTCAGATCGACCCTTTTTCGTATAACGTCATGGCTGCTTTAAACAAAGAACCTCGTTTTAGAAGTATGGAATACGAGTCTTGGTAAAATGGGTACGCAAACCCGGGCCGTGGCAAAATAAAAGCCTGGGCAGATCGGCAATCGTCAATTCCAAATACGCATTATTTACAGCAATATTTACAGCAAATACAAATATACTGGTCCATCAAATATCCTGAAATTTTAATGAGATTGGCAGATTAATAACTGCCAATCTTTTGTTTTGCCAAGGCCAAGTCTTGTCCACCCATTTTACCGGACGCCGAATCCGAAGCTATTAAACTGATTGAAACACGCCTTTCCTTTATTATTATTTTCGTAATAACTCAGATTTGAAACAGAATTAGACCTTAATTTTTGCAATTTATATTTTCCTTCCCATAAAGATAATTTATGCTAAACTACATTGAATTGGAATCAGTATTTCTTGAGAAGAAGAATTTTAAAAATGCACCCCCCTTTTTCTACAGTTTCAAGGTTTTCTCCGCTTTGAATACAGATCGGACTTTTATTTCTGCAATTTATATTCGCCCTCCCATAAGGATGCTTTGTGCCAAATTTGGTTGAAATTGGATAAGTGGTTTTAGAGAAGAAGTTCAAAATGTAAAAAGTTTACAGACGGACAGACAGACGGACGGACAGACAGACGGACGGACAGACAGACGACGGACAAAAAGTGATCAGAATAGCTCACTTGAGCTTTCAGCTCAGGTGAGCTAAAAACTATACATTATGAATAATGGGACTGGGGCCCGTTTCTCAAAAAGGCGTAAATCTGGGCCTAAGTTAGTCCGACTAACGAACTTACGCCAATATTTAGTCGGGTCTAAGTTGCGTTTTTGAAAGAGGCGTAAGTTAGGGTTTAAATGTAGAAGAACTTAGACATCTCCGCTGAGTACTAAGCATGCGCATATCCTATTTTGTTTTGCTTTGAGGCTATGATTATATTTGGTGGATCAATTTTCCAATTCATATATATAGTACATGTCCCGAAAGTACGCATGCTATTCTATACCACTGTGCATAGTTCAAGTCGCTCATAACAGTGTGTATTTATGAAAGTAGAACAAATGCCTATACACTTCTTAACTAGTGATGGGAAATCGGACAATTTTCATAATCGATTATCGGAAATAATCGAAAGTGTATAATTGATTAAATAATCGAAAATTTTCAAATTATGTTTAATTGAATGAAACTCTTAACAAAAACTTGCGTCTTGCGTTGTATATACAGTAATATATACTTGCTTCAGTTGTTTGAAATTATTTAATATTTTTTCAAATAAATCAAATATGTTAATAAAATTTATATATTATTACATGTATGCACATACAATCTTATTTACTGCACCTGGTTAGAATAAAAGAAAACTAGGAATTGTACCATTTATAGTGACTAGGAAGTTAGAAACAAGTTCAAACTTCAAACAATAAACATAAACAATTTAAAATATAACAAATTAATTTGAAATTCAGAGTTCAAATCCTATTTCAAAAACATTAAACCAAAACAATTTAACATTTAAACATCGTGACTAGAAAGTTTACTACTGGCCGAGTCACATGACATACCACTTCAATGTTTCACCAGTACATTTCAAGGTTTTTATTCAAGAAAATGAGCAAGTCAACAATCCAAAATACTTCCACACCGTGGATTTAAAGTTTGTATTTGGAAATGGAAATATTTCCTGAGTCATGTTATTGTTGGGATCTTGATTAGTGCGAAGAATGTATTACGTTTGTATTAAATTTTTTTTTAAATAATCGATTATGAAAATCTTAATCGATCATCGACATCGGGAGACATTTAGCAACCGACTTTCGATTGTCGGCGATAATCGGCCCATCACTATTCTTAACATAATGAAATTTTAGAGAAAACAGTTGATATGAAAAAGGCATATATAAGAGGATTCAGAAACCAAATATATGATTCAATGCATTGTAGATGATGTTGAGGCACAATCGTACATATCAATTGAACGAAACAATACATAGAAATTAACTCCAATGTTCGTGTAAACTTCAAATATTTATAGATTACAGGGACAAGGTACAGTAGATATACCCGCATACATCTGCAGAATGATAAGTATGCTTCATGTAGATATTTAGACACTTTCAGATGCTGGGATAAGGCTTGATTCTTTTTTACCCTAACACTATATTATTTATAGAAAATAATATGTCCATAGGTTATAAACAGCAACCAACTGAAATAGAAAATATTTACTGTATAACTAACATTACATGAACCTTGTCCATGTCTACAAAAGGAAGAAAAGTTCCATCCTCTGTTCCAATAATGAAAGAATGTAGACAGTGACATGGAAACGATTCTTGATTTTCTGCGATTCAAATGATAATAGATTTGAAAGATATTGTCAACAATTAACAAGTAAAGTACTATATACTGCATACAGGGGATTATATGCCCCCGTTTAATTTCCAATCATTTCACCCTCGTTGTCAGCGGGTGAATTTTTTTAAGTAACAACTGTGACTGGGCGAATTCATGACAGAGCGAAACTGTTTGCAACTGTTAGAAGGGCGGAAATTACACGGGACGAAAATAACTCTGTGTACAGTATCTTGATTAAAACAAGTATGACAAATGCACGCTAGTTAAATTTGTAAATAATGCACACTGCTGTAAAATGCTAAAACAACGCTTTTGTATTGCTAGTCGACAACTTTGGAATAAAAAAAAACATCCCTTGATATACATACATCTTTAAAAATATGATGAAACAAAACTATCATGAATTCTATAGCATTGAATCATGATTTTTTGAAGTATACACTCTCATAACTGCCGCGGTGTGTGCATACAAATTGAGTAACGCGCATTAGCGCGTTATGAAAATTTGTATGCACACACCGCGGCAGTTATGAGAGTGTATACTTCACAAAATCATGATTTAATGCTTATATTTACATTTTTTAACTTCTTGCCTTGTCTGCAAATATGAATTATACCTTAAAATTCCGATCTTATCCTAAGGGTAAGTTAATATTAATGGAAGAGCCACAGTAACAGCCACAAGCGTGAACTTTGATTTTCGCTTGTGACGTTGCAGTTTACAGCGTTCAACGTTTGTGACGTCATAATAAAACTCGTCAATTTGACCTTTGACTACTTGTTGCATTTAGAGGCATTTGAAGATCACAGAATTTAATGGGAAAACACAGTAGAATGTAAATATAAGTAATTCAATACCAATTCAGTTAAATGAGTACAAATAAACAACACATATGCATATGCACGAAGATCATCCATAGTACATGTAAACCATACCTATTTAAAAAGAATTACAATCAACGTCTAATTGAAGGAAATTGAACACTTAATCCTAGAATTAATAAAATAAATGAATTAATTTGAGCTCCGAAAATTCAAGGTGTGCATGTGAAATTTTAGAATCTTCAAGAACCTCGACAAACGCATGTCAATAGATCTACAATTGATACACACTCTGCACGCTTTTAAAACATATTTTAAGTAATATTTTAACAAAAATTGATTGTACATGTATCTAAATGCGAGTTCATAAACATTCAAAATACATGTAGCTTTCATACGGTTTTGTTAAGATACTAGGAGTAAAAAAAATGAAAATGAGAATGTATACGTGTTGTAAAGTTGTAAGTAGTATACATGTAGGTATAGAATATACAACAACACACAAGGACAAATTACAACTGTAAACGTTTTGAATTGCTCCTATTCAAAGGAGTATTCTCAATATTTTGAAATCAGTTTCGTTTCATAGGTTCAAATTTGATTAGAATCATTAAATTCCAGTCTAAGCTTACTGAGTATTGATTTAAAAATCAATAATCTATTCATACTTATGTATACATCTATCTTGTTGGGGAATACATGTTTAATTTAAAAGTACAGCATCTTTTTAATTATTGTGTTTATATCATCTATCGGGGTATACCCATCTTTAATTCTTCATACTTAAAATATAGATTTCATTAACGAGAAGTAATGTATATTATATGTGTTTAACAAGGTAAGCCCATGAATTATCAAATTGATTTAATCTTAATCTATTTAAAAATAGGAACAGTTATCGAACAACAGGTATTTTTTAAAGTTATACGTACATGTACAAATATTTCAATAAATGGTGAATGTTTACCTTAATAAGACATATAACAAACCAAAAATTAAAATTCTCTGTTTATTTTGCCTTAAAAACAAAACACTCGCCATTTTTGTGCACAGACTAAGGACTTACGCCTACCCATTAGCAGGCGTAGATTTAAACCCAAATTTAGTCCCGACTAAGTTTCCGCCTTTTTGAGAAACGCAACTTAGTCCGGTTTTGAGGTTTAGTCCCTGATTTAGTCCGGACTAAGCCTACGCCTGGACGTAGGCCTTTTTGAGAAACCGGCCCCTGGAGTTTGACTTCGAGAGATCAAGGGTTTCAAGAGATCAAGAGTTTGAGAAATCAAGAGTAAATTTGCTTAGTTATATAGGGAAAAAAATCGGGACCCTAAACTCACTTCTAGCGATCAAAAACTTTGAGCGATCATCATAACAGCTTTAAGGTGGTGCAGGACATCAGGCGATCATCATAACAGCTTTAAGGTGGTGCAGGGCACCTGCATATTGTGATGTATACTTCCTATTGAGTATAAATATAATATTTTCCCCCAAAATAATGTTACCTTACATTGAAGTGCAATGGGTTAGAGCAATTACATGTCTGTAAGGGCATTTGGAGTCTGAGGTAATGTTACTATTGATGTAAATGAATTTTCATTTGGGGGGGGGGGGGGGAGGGTCTGGACCCCTCACTCCCACCCCTTTTCTAAATCCGTGCACGATTATGTACACGTAGGCACACAGAAGCAAATATAAAGCCGGCAACCGCCGTGGAGAGGGGGCATAATTTAATTTTGTTTGTAATAATTATATAGACCATTATACTTTTTATGACAGGAAATGTTATAAAGATTATTGATTAACTTAAAATTCACATGCAAACAGTTCAACCCCAAAATGCACATAAAGTGCTGCTCATGTGTATTATCACATGGGAAGGGATCTCATCCTTCAGTTATGCAAATTATAATTTTTAAATGTATTACCGGAACTTGCATGTGGCCTTCATTTTTAATTAAACTGGTACTAAATAGTGTTATATAGGGGCAAACACTTGGTGCGGGTATACCTGTCTAATGACAGTATCTAGTTTTGTTTTGTTTTTCTTTTTTTTGCTATTTGTTTTTACTGGCTTGTTTTGGGGGGTTTTTTTCCAAGCAAGTAACCACTCCTTAGCGTTATTAAAGTGCATCTATACATAAAGTTTATTATCTAAAATATGCAGGCGAGCATGTGAGTTGGTGTGTTTGTGTGTGGTTTTTGTGGGTGTAATTGTGTGTATGCTTGTATATCATAAATAAATTATTTTAAAAAAAGGTAGCTAAATAAACATACTTTAGGTAGGTAAATAAAGCTATGTAGGTAAATCAAGCTACGTAACAAATAGATAGAATGTTTTATCATTAAAATGATAAATGTCCTACGGACCTTGTTCAACGATAGAATTCGTCCCATAAACTCCCTTCGTAGCAAATAAAAGAATTAAATTACACTGTATCTCATCTAAATTTTTGATTGGTCTCAAATACATACAATGTTGCTCTTTTATAATCCCATATTACCACATTAACGTGCGAGTACCTATTATTGCCGAAAAATGCCCAATTTTTCTCTATTACTCTCTTCATGTAAGCTGTCATGTAAAAATTTCAAGGCAAATCTCTGCACTGATCATTCATTTGATTTGAGGAATAATTTTTATTTCATTTTCATCAATATCAACTTACTTCTGGCTAAAATTAAACCCTGTTCATGACCTTTGATTTACGGGAAGTTTGAGTACCCATTATTGCCGCTCATATCTTTTCGTTATTTTCCAGTAATTAATCGGTAAAAAGGTCAAACTTTTAAAAGAATCTATCAATAAAGACAATTTAAGATAAAATGTAAGAATATAACATAAAAAATTATATCATAAACGCAATTCAATCATATTATAAGCAATATTCTTTTCAATGTCCCTGCGGCCATTTGCACACAAACGGGGGAATATGTGC
Organism: Magallana angulata; assembly: GCF_025612915.1. Lineage (NCBI taxonomy): Eukaryota > Metazoa > Mollusca > Bivalvia > Ostreida > Ostreidae > Magallana > Magallana angulata. Next base: position 27,511,557 of record NC_069118.1, on the reverse strand, counting down.
TTCACCTGATTAAAAATTAAAGAAATGCATTGCTTTTTTATTAAAAGCTTTTAAATATATGTTATGTGTGTCCATTAAAAAAATAAAAGTTAATAGCAACGCCTCTGATTAACAACGCAGGTGCGTGTGGATAAATATTTGATCCACCTCAGGTTGCAAACAAAATGGCGTCTTACAAGCAAGCAGACGCTCGGCTTTCTTTCTTAAATATTGTGTAGTAGGAATTGTTTCTTGCGTATTTTTGTCAAATATCATAACATGGAGGTAAATATTCTTCGAATTTGGACCTAAACAAAAAATGCCGTCATCAAAATGGATTACAAGTCAAAGATTCAGTGGCATGTGTCATCGCACGGATACAGCTGAGATACGTGTTCATAGCTTACCTTTGTTAAGGTGTGTTACGAACTGTTTGAATTCTCTTCATTCCCAACTCTTATAGTGTCTTAAAAATTCTGTTATTTATTTATTTTGGTTTGTAGCTGAAAACTACAAATAGATAGCGGAAATCTTGCTGTTTTTATAACAATCGGCAATAATGGGTACTTGCACGTTAGCTGTTTTTGCAACGAAATCGCTGCCACTTTTAACATTATGTTTGAAAATTCGCTGTTTATGGTCGACCGAGACATTCCAAGTGCGATTTTCGACAAAATAGCATGCAAATTCAAACGCGTCTTTTAACAAAATACCTCGGTACGACTCATTATAAATGGATAATATATTTTGTGGACTAAACTAAATATGCATGCTCAATAAGGTTTGTAATGTATAAAAATGTGTTTTTCCTCTGCAGATTATTTTTAACAGACTTAGAATCGACGCGAAGCTGATCCGCTTCGCGGCTGCTACATTGCAAGTAGTGTACGTTATAGTGTAAATGGGACGAATTCTTACTGTGGCCAGAGCGTAGCCAGGTCCCGGTAAGATTATTCTTTTTACGTAACAAACCACATCAATATTTACCAAACCGGTCGATGTTCTTTAAACAGTTGCATCAAAAAGCGCTTCAAACGTCTCCTCCAATTTAAGTATAAGAAGGAGATAACGTCCATTGGTAAACTGTTCTCCAAATAAAAACAGGCCGTCATCATTGCTTCTTTCTAAAGCCCGCGCTTCTGTCATAGTTGTGTTCGGTATAAAAAGTCGAAAATATTTATACTCGGATATTTACGGACAGACGGGCAGATAGTTATATTTTATTTAAATGTTTATATTATTTGTTCAAAAATCCAACGAACTATATATCATTGGTATTAATTTGTATATGGTGTCAAATATAAAATATCTAAACAATACTCCTTCTTCACATATTCTTATGTTAGATTAATCATTTCTATTTTTCTCGCATTATCACCGGTGTGTCCAATGTGAGACAGCAGTGTAAGATTTTCATTTACACTGTGTATTACTACTGTGGAAATGCAAAATGATGGATTGAGATTATCCACAAGGCAATTTTTTTTTTTTTTTTGAAGTTCGTGAATTTGTTTTGAAAAAACTGTCGTGTGCTTTCATCATGACTTGCACTATTAGCAGGCACGTAGCTGGGGGGGGGGGGGGCAGACTCATCCAAAAAATCTTGACAAGCAAAAAAAAAAAAGGAAATTAGGACTTCCCCAAAATCTTCAAAATCCTAATCCGTGGTGGGGGGGGGGGGGGGGGGGGGGTTATGTTAATTTTTTACATCCTCCAAAAAAGTGGGGGGGGGGGGGGGCAACCCCATGATAATTCTATTATATGTAAATTTTAAAAAAAATAGTTCATGCGAGAAAAAGTGGGGGGGGGGGGCTGCCCGTGCCTGATTAGAATTTAAGCACACGGAGGGATAAACCGAAAGTAATTTTTTGAACGTCGTAACAAAAGTTGTCATACATCTGTTTTTCATGTATATATAAATTAATGCGAGAAAAATAATCATTCATTATATACCCGTGTGAGATAGTGAATTTCCACCTCGGGGCCAAGATTCATGGGGGGGGGGGGGGCTTTAGAATCTGGTTGATATTGTCTGGTCTTGGTAAAATATTATATTACATGTATATATTACATGTTTAGCTTTCAGCTTAAAACAAATTTCTTTATTACTGACCATCCGCTGACATCTCAGACGTCGAACCTGCCTTTGCACTGGTTCTGATCTACAAAAGATTTTAACATACTGTATAAGCTTGGAGGTAAAACCAAAATTAAATAAATATACTCAACCAAATAAAAGGCTTTGAAGCAGTCTTTTATCATAAACATTTTACATGCATCATGTATAAATATATATACATATTTATAAACATTGTTTATTACTATGGCAAATATTGCTTGAAAGTAGAAACTGCATGGAACGATGGGTTCAGTGACGACACAATTTGATGAAACAATTTAACGTTACAATTTGAAACACAAGTTGTAGTTTATAAACAAACATTTAATTGGCCGATTTGATTTTCGCTTGGTATTTTGTGGAATTTGATATATTAGTTAAATATAACCACCTTAATTGGTTAGTGAAGAGATTTCAACAAGCATTCTCAGAGTACTGTATATTAGCAATGCATGCCCCCTACTGGCACCACTATATTATTGCAGGGATGTTGTTATATTTTGGAAAATCACATGCTACTGGGATTTCTGGGATCAGCAGGAAATTGCGGACTTCCTTTCTTAACATCATCACTTTCATCTCACAATTCTATTCAATTCTATTCAAACAAGAAGAATTAATTATAACTAACAGACATTTGACTAATTTAGGAATACTGGTTCGCGACGGTTTATATTAGTGAGCAGAGGTTGCTCGCAGATTTCGCGGATACTTATCACACGGGAATAATACTTGGTTTATAGTACTGATATTTAGAGCAATATTTTATCACATGGAATATGCAAGATCTTACTGCAACATAACGTTTTAATACTGGCGACCTAAATTCAAAAATGGCAATGACTTGTTCAAAAGGTGCCAGTGACCTCCATTTTATTTTAGGGCAATGCAATCGGAACATCTCAGGCCTTTGTATCTCTGCCGAGCTATGCCGGAAAGGCCCGATAAGTTGTATTGAGTGCAATGATAAACCACAACACTAACCCGATTATAGATAGGAAAAATAAGTGAAATAGAAAACATCTTTTAAACTAAGCAAATGATTTGTTTAGACAATTTCTTAATAACATTTTCGAAAAATATTTAACTGATGTGTTTTTTCCCTTTATATTATATGTATAACCATTCCTACAATTCAACTTCTACTGTACACCAAGTGAATTGACATATAAACACCGACGTATATATATCTTTCGTTTCGACATTAGTGCTATGTTTATCAAGCGGTGTCGACCTTTAACAATGTTGTTTTTATATAATATGTAAAAACAGGTAAAAGAACATTTGACTCAAAACCATCGGAGGCTCTTACTCCAAGGGCTGGAGTTTTCATGGCACTTACTAGTGGTGGACAGCTACATTTGTAAAATTTATGGTTAGGGAAAACGACAATAAAAACATCGGGCTCCGAAACATCGGAACAACCTACCCCGGAGTTGAATTTGTTAGAGTCATCCGCACGTGGTCTGACACTGTCAACATATTGTGTTGATACAACTTCTACTTTAAAAAATATAGGCCTTCATGTAATACATCTACTTAACATAAATCAGAATCAAACCCTACTGTACACCAAGGGAATTGAAAATGAAATAAAACGACGTATATATATTTATATATATATCTCTCTTTCGTGTCGACATTAATGCTGTGTTTATCAAGCGGTGTCTAACTTTTACAGTATATAAAAGAGAGTAAAAACATCATTTTTGATAACATCGGAGGCTCTTACTCCGTGGACTGAAGTTTTCATGGCACCTACTAGTGGTGGACAGCAACCATTGTAAAAATTATGGTTAGGGTTACATGTCTAGGCCCTATTGTAATTTATCTACATAAAATGATCGGATTTTCATACATCGGAATCGGAAACATTCAAAGCTCCCAACCAATCTTATTTCAATTAATAATATCCAAAAATGAATCATAAATGCATGATAATAAAAACAATTTCAAAAATACAGGTATTCATAACTGAGGTTCATTAAATTTATTCTTAATCTCACCTAAAAAGAAATGTCAATGTTTTAGGTCGTAATTTGGGTGTATACACCCCTAGAACAACAGGTTGTATGCACCCCATGCACAACATCAGTTTTTCTTTAATAACTTTATATACGATTGATTTTATTTACAGGTAATCTATGTGTAAACATACATGTATACAGATGATACATACATGTATTTGTAAATACCCTTCATATCCTGAATGTGGTACACGCGGTGTACTAGTATCGTACGAACACCGCGGACATTGGTTTTTCTTTAGAGCTCTGCTTTCACGATTTATTTTCACAGGGTTATTTTTAAGTGTACTTGGAATACACTTTCTTCATTTTCAATAAAAAATGAAGACGGCGGGGGTGAGTTGGGGGGGGGGTGGTTCCTTGTCCCAAGTTCCTGTGAATTTTTGTTGAGAAATACATGAAAAGCATTGAAATATTTTATTTCAACATATGTTCTTATCGCTAAGAGTTTCTTAAATCAATTTTATATTACATAAGAATATTTAAATACACTTCCATTATCCATACATGTGAAATATTATACATTATATATTAAATAACTACCGCCAGTCAGAAGGCGGTCGGTTATAAGAAGTAGCTGTGTGTTTCTGCTGAGCTATAATATGAACGTCTAGTTACATGTACAATGTACATGTAACAATTGACAATTTTAACTTCGTCAATGGATTGTTTCGGGGGAGGGGGTAAGTCACGGGTTGAGGGCAGGTTGGTAATTTTTAGCCATTGACCGGATACTGATATTTCTAATAATATTCTAAAATATTTGTGTGGAACTAGCCTAACTGCTGTCAATAGAAGTTTAAAAAATAAATTTGTATATCCTTCTTGTCAAGCATATTCGTATTTAACTACTGCCACCCAATTTACAAAACAGTCGTTTAACCAATTAATCATTTATATATGTTATATGTAAACTAATTTTCTATTCCATATATTTACAACCATATAGATTTATTATAACAAAAACAGTACTGTTAAGACTTCTACTTGTGATAGATCGAATTCTTCTTTTACGACCCGAGAGGTACAAATGTACCGATCGAGATATAAAAAAATACTCCACACACTCATCCCCGAAGATAAATTCCTATATATCAGCCTTTACAAACAGGCAAACAATTCGCATTTGTAAGACCCCCCCCCCCCCCAAAAAAAAAAAAAAAATTAGATAAAAACACACACGTACGTGTGTGTTAAATTCATGCTGAGTTTAACGTAGGCTGGGTCACCAACTGATTCCGCCAAATGAAACAAATAAATCATTGTTGTTTATGCACGTAGCATCGGTTTGAGATTGAAGAAGGGGGGGGGGGGTTCCAAAAAATCTTGACAAACAACACAAAAAGGCAACTTCTCAAAATCATGAAAATCCTAATCCGAGATCCGTAGGGGAGGGGGTGGGGACAGCATAGATTTCATATAATACCAATTTCACTGTTAATTTTCTTCCTTTCACATCCATTTTTTCCATGGCTCCAAAAGTGGGGGGGGGGGGGCCTCGTTGATTTACTTTTTTTATATGTAATTTTAAAACAAAATGTTTTAATTGCTGCGAGAAGAAGGGGGGACAGCCCCCCCCCCCCCCCCAAGCTACTTGCCTGAAGTTATGACCACAACTAACAATGTTGATTCGCATGTTTACTGTCTATCGAGTAAATACCATAAATAACGAAAACAAGAAACTAATTATAACTGTTATGCAGTATTTTCTGGCCCCAGTACCATCTAGCACCCCCATCATTTACATCTTTCATATTTTTTTAGAAGAATATCCCCTACTTGGCCCCATTTCCAAACAGCCAAGATGTATGAAGTATCAAATTTCCATTTGACTCATTTTGTTGAAACAGTGATTTTCACCAGCTATGTGCAAACTTTTTGTTCTCAGAGTCTGAACTATTTTTAGACTGGAAGCTAATTCGGCCTAGTTAATACATGCACTTTATTCTAACAATGGCATGAAGTTGTAATTAAAAGACGTACAGCGAATCTATAACACGTTGAGAGATAATTGTATGTACATATCTGTATACTCGTCTGGTAACACAGACATATGACAATGACCCAGACATATGACAATGACCCCAACCGCTGCACCTGAAGTTACTCGTACTATGTATTTATGTATGTACCCTATCATTCAGAACTCTGGCTCTGTCTTCCTTCTGGGCCCAAAATTGGACAGTAAAATTATCTATCACAATTACAAACATCACATCAAATCTATTCATTTTGAAATAATTTTATCCTGATGTTGGAAGGAGAAGGTGGTAGAAGTTAAAGAAACACGTACGTCTAGGTTTCAATCATTGTACGATACATTCTCTTCTTAGTTATAAATAACGTCCATCTTTTTTTTTTACATCTATTTTTATCTTTTATTTCTTTCCTCTGTTTGTCCGTTATTTCTCCGTATTTCAAAGAAACATAGGACACATTTCAGAATGAATTAGAATGTAAAAATATTAAAAATTAAAAATATCATGAAATATTGGAAATTTTTTAGAAATAATTTGTTAACATTTATATTTGTATATGGGGGGTATAATATATATATGTATTTATATATATATATATATATATATATCAACAGAACACACACACACACACACACACACACACACACACACACACACACACACACACACACACACACACACACACACTCTCTCTCTCTCTCTCTCTCTCTCTCTCTCTCTCTCTCTCTCTCTCTCTCTCTCAGTGTATGTGCACGCGCGGAAAATTTTCATCCATTTTCCTGCAATGTAGATGGGACATGCATCAACAAAATCTATCAAGATCTTTATCATCAATGATGCGTGAAGTTCATGCGACAATAAAAAATAGGAGGGATAATCTCATTTAGACAATATTGAATTTCAAAAAAAAAATTCTGCCAAAAAATATTTAACATCTAGAAATGTACAATTGTTTCAAGTGTAACTTCTGCTACTTTGACACAATGTTTGATTCGTTTAATCACAAATTATGACATACATTGTAGATTGAAGATTATTCTATAAAATGTTAACTCTCAATCTTATTAAATTGACTGTCCATAGTTTACCGACTGTTGTTATAACAAGTACAATAAAAATGCTTAAATTTCTTATCGTTGGAAAAAAGCAGTCTAAAATTTTCGAGTACAAATGGCAAAATTATTAACCATACAGGCACGTAGCATCGAGGGGGGGGGGGGGTTGAAAAAAAAATTGGTATGGAAATCAACAAAATAAGCAATATAAAGGAAGTTTGAGTCGTTCAGCATCCTATGGAATCATGAAATATGTAACTGGGGTTTCATTTAATGTTTAGAATCTTATTTTCTAATGTGCTGGTGAGTTCTTACTCTTATCCCCTCTTATCAAAAATGTCATTAACAAATTCTTAGTGATGTGCATCTTTGAACATTATTCAATTAATGTCGCATGGTTTCATCAATCTTTCTTATTCATACGCAAATTGGCTGATCAGTATTGCGTTCAGTTTATACAATATTCTATTATGCAATATATCACATAAACGGATGGGATAGCAGGCATTGCCTATATAAATCCTCTGCGACATACAAGGTCAAGGTCATATATACAAGATTTAGTGCCATACAATATTGACAATAATATTGCAATAGATATTACATTGATAAATATATGCATATATGTATATTTGAAATATATGACCAGAAATTACAATAGGTATAATAATACATATTACAGTATTATAATATTATAATTTGTAGTTACTGGTGATAATAATTAGAAAAAAAAAATTAATACACACAGGTTCAGGTTGTGGTATAGGACAATAAGAAGGACTAAATGGATTATTTAAATCTCTTTGTAGATTTAATAAATTCATGTACATATTTAAATATTGCAATATTTTGTTTCACCATTAAGAATGAGATGAACTGAAAAGGGTATTGGCAGTCTTAAGGAATCTATATTTTGGATTAGTAAATGTCTTTGAACACAGTATGTTGGACATTCAATAAAAAAGTGGGAAGTTTCCACACATGTCAAAACTTGGGTTGTCACTCAGAAAATGATTATATAAATCAGCATTTAAATTACTAGCTGAGTTACGAAGTTTACAATGGATTATATTTTCCTTTCGAACACCATAGTTAAAGTACGTTCAGTTTAAAAAAGAATAGCTCTCATCAGCCACGAACCTCGGATCAAATGTATATCAAATATACGCATCATGCATCATTGGGACTTGCTAGTGCAATTGGTTTTATCAAAACTAGAAGTTTATAAAATAACTCACCCATCATAAAGATTTGGGGTTTTCTCTGCCATCTGGAAGAAGAACCAATTTTATAATCCAAAACACATATATGCTGATTTCGCACGCTTAATGCTGTTGTGCTTAATGCAACTACATTAAAGGTCATTAAAATGGGAATTCCTTACAAGTTAAACCTTCTTGACGCATGCGCTAGATGAAGGAATTCCCATCATTGTTTATCTATCTATCTATCTATCTATCTATCTATCTATCTATCTACCTATCTATCTATCTATCTATCTATCTATCTATCTTGATTCTTCATATAGTGACACCCCACCCCCCCCCCCCCCTCTCTCTCTAGCTGAGTCGGTCACCATAAAAAAAAATGAAATAAAAAGATATACTTTGGGTCAGGAAAGCAACGACAAGCAGTATATTAAATATGTTCTTCTAGAATCCGTCTTTATCGGGGGGAGGGGGTGTGACTATGTGGATCGTGAAAGTTGAATAGGTGTGACCTTTTTTTCAACTTATCTCGCAGTGGATGCATTCCTACAACTCTCTCTCTCTATCTCTCTCTCTCTCTCTCTCCATTTGTTTTCATTCACCAATGATAACGCAATTTTCTAACTGTACATTGTTTAAAGGATTTAAAAATTGTATGATGCTGACTAGCGTATTGGTAATTCTGCCAACATAAAACACATTGAACAAAGAGGATTGATTATCATTTCAAAGATAACATTACCTATACACAACACGACATTTTAATTTGCTAACGCAAGTAACGCCACTTCACACAACAGTCCATCGTACGGAAATGTACCCCTCGTGATGTTGCGTTAGAATTCGATATTTAAGGAAAAAGGACAGTCTTTGAGTATTATGAGGTGATAGTTTTGGTCGGGGCGTGGTCAAATCCAATAAAGCCTGATGGGCTTTATGATAGATTTGATCACGCCCCGACCGAAATTATCTCATAATATTCAAAGAATGATTCCTTACTACTTATAAGTAAGTAAGTATATTATTTATTATAGTGACATGTGCATATTATGTACAATTGTGCCGTATGATACAAACTTTATAATAACTACCGGTAGTATTTGTACATGAATATTGGGCACCCGACCCATTGGGCCTATAAGTCATCCTTGGTAATATTAACAATTATAGTTCATCACGAGTTATACAAGGTGTAAAAATTATTAGCTTATATTGGGGTTATGGTACATATTAAATTACAATGTTACATCAAAGTGAATATCCTCAAATGAATAAATTATCTATAAAGAAATTGTCTTCGAATCCGGAATGCTTTTAAAACGAATTTTAATAATTGTGTAAATTTATGGCTCATTAAATAGGTAAACATGTATTGTCTATCGATATCACAGTTCAATAGTGCTTGTGATAGTAGCTGTTTGCCAAGGATCTCAATGCGACACTGGTTATAAAACGGACAGCCAACACGAAGTGTAGTTCATTTTCAATGACGTGTTGGGTACAAAGAGTACACAATCGCTCGTTTGGAGGACGTCTTGACTTGATTCTTAATGGTAGGATCCCTGCTCTAAGTTGAGCCATGTGTGATCTTTCCGCTTTGCTCAGATTAAGCGTTATATAATTTTCTAAGCCGAAATCGGTCTTGGTACGTTCTCCAAGGAGTCTCTCCATATTTCCGAGAAGAAATTCGTAAGATGTGATTCCACCACGCCCAAATCAATAGCGCATTTGGTGTCTTTGTTATTCGGTCATCCTCAAAACATATCAGCTTTTTCCAGTATCTCAACACGCAGAACCACCGTCGAAATTGATATATATATGTATATAATTATAAACTATTATTTAAAAATAAATAAGCAAACCCCGCTGGCGCCTCAATTTGGCGTCATTTGCAGTTTTGGCTTGTATACTCGTAGTACGAAATCGATACGTAGTGTTATCACAGGCAAAGACACTAGAGCACGTAAATATATAAAGATATCTTCATATAAAATTTATATGATTAGTAAAGCTGCGTAGATACATTTGATTATTTCAAATCAGGACCCCTTTGAGCATACAATATACATTATTACTAAACAGTGTACGCATGAATAAATATTTACAATTTTGTTTGTTGTGTACAACACTATTTTTACACATTTTATCAGTTATTACTGATTTCATTAAGTTGAAAAAAAATACGTGAAATCCTATGTTATATATTTAACAAATACCACAATTTACCAAAATACAAAGTAGTCAGATTTAACACAAGCACCCACTCATATTGTATAACATACACTATATATTACATAAAGATGCATGTATACTGCATCATTTATTATTGTCTTCTATAAATTACACTTAAGATAATATTGACGGCGCTTTTTTTACTTTATAAGTTACAAAATTTTTGTTTGCATATTTTCAGCAACATATTAACTAAATGTATAATGCGAGGGCTGTTCACTATATGAACGTGTATTGTAGCAAAACGGGATACGCACAAACCGCGGATATTACTTTGAATGGATGTAATGTTCATTTCACTATTTGAGTCGAATGCTTTTGAGATATCGTACAATACACATATCATACGAGGGTTGTTCGATATGTAATGTTTTGCTTATTACAAACACAGTTTCTACTAAAAACTAAGTTGTCTCCATACGGAGACTAGAAGTTTTCTTTCTCATTCACTTATTTTACATGTACCTTTAGCTTTTGCTGATCATACTTCAGAGCAAATAGCTAACAGCTTAGTACAGTATTAATGGGATTTCTGAATGCTTCCGAAGACCTCTATTACACATATTTCTTTTCTTTTTAAAAAATTCTTTTCATGATCCGTCACAGCAAAGCAATACAAAGATATGGAAGGACCGAGCAATAGGGCCAAATTATGGATGATACTTGTAACTATTGCATTTGATTTTGATCGCTTTCAGTTTTTTATTACTCCAATTAGTGCTAAAACTCACCTGTAATTGAATTTTGAAGGCAAGCTCTGTATAAAAATGTTGGCACACCAGCTCCAATCATGATTATAGATTTATCGTCTCTTGAAATGTAGTCATCAAAGCAAGAAAACATTTATTCACTTATCTGCCTTTGTGTTTGACCAAGAACTTCAAACGTTTTGCTTCTAATTTGTATTTTCCTTTAGACTTGAGTTTGAACTATAATCTTCATCATTTAAGCTACTTTTCCCTATCTTTGTCACTCCATTATATTTCAATCCTGAAATGCGCCACGGTACGCTGATTTAGGTAGACCAATGAGGTACTGACGGCTGAGCCAAAAGTTTGTCGTACTTAACCGACGACCAGATAAGAAGTTTTGGAAAAAGGAAAAAATTGTATTGCACTAGATCTGAAAAGTATGATGGGTGGATGTGGCAACACGTTAACCTTCTCCGACTTCAAAAATTGCTTCACAAGCTCAGTAATGTGATAGAGCATTATCAAGTAGACAAACATGCCTAAATCCTGAAAACTATTTCAAAAAATTAATAATACAGACCCCTAAGCGTACTACACCAAAAAGGCGTGCGAGAAACGTTCCGTGTAAACCGTTTAGCGTTTTGGACAAAGCGTTCAGCGTTTCGGGCAAAGCGTCCGAGAACCGTGTGTAACGTTTCCTCAGATTTATTCATTTGGAATCTTTCTTAGAATTAATCGTTTCAAAATGGCGCTCGAGTTTTACACTTCCTCAAATGGTTTTTGATTATTAATGTACTAATATCTGTATGAATTACAAATTTAAACAACAATTTACTCATCTTTTATTCATCTTGTATGGAGTCAGTTTCATAGGGGCCTATAGAAAATATTTCTACGGTGTTTCCTAATTGGAACTTTATTCAAATACACATTGGATCAAAGTTTTACACCGTTAAGAAGACATGACTTCGATTTATAGAAAAAGAATACATTCTAAATCAACAGATTTTGTCGTGCCGTAATAAGCATGTAGTTTTTTCGTGAAACCGTTCGGGTGTGTATAATTAGCACACAAACCCCGGACACCCGGTAACACATGCAGCTGACTGTGCCTGTCAATGAAACTGTATTTTTCACTGGATGGTCACGCGTTTCTTTTTTGTCAAAAGTCAATAGAAACTTATTAAAGTTAAAGCAGTCGGAATCAGCAATTGATGGGTACAATTTATTAAAATGTTGGGAAATTAATCATTGAAACAAAATTTAGATTTAGAAAAAGAGTAAGACAATATGCTGTTCACATCCTACGATAAGCAATATAAAACTTTATTTGGAATCCCGTGGCTTTGTTCATGTTATCTTAATACATATCTTAAGACATGTCCTAGGATATGTCTTAAGACATATCTTATGACACACGATAAGATTTGCCTTACCAGTCTAAAACATACGTTATGTGTTACGTCTGTAGTGTCCACACGCTAAGACAAGCCTTACATGATTATAAACATCATTTCCATAATTCCCACGTGTTTTTTGTTTTTTCGGAACATTATAAAAATGGAGGAACGTGCACTAGGGGTTTTATGGAGTGTTATGATATTTAATTTATTTAGATCCTCGAGATCTTTGTTCCAACATGCCCACACCTGGCGGGTGCCATAGCCAAGGTGTTTCCGGAATGTCTCCTCCTCTACATGGGGAGTAGCCCGTGTCCCATTCTGTATAAAAAGAGGAGGCAGAAGACAGCCATCGGATGACTACTGGAGAGCTGTGTTTCCCGCACCCTTATGTACGGATTGATCAGCAGTGCCTTGCAGTATCATTAGGTCTTTTATCTCCTCACATAGCATGTGGTCACTCAAATCTACCCACATGTACAGGTTTGATATACTATCACCAATGACTATTATTCATCTTAACTGCTCAATTTTGTATCACCTCTCACATTTTATACGTTTAGTAAAATGCGTGCCCTAAATAGAACCAATTTAACAGGAGATTGGACTTTAGTTAGTTGTGTCAAACAGCAATCTGATGTAAGCCTGTTTATTTCTTTGCTGGCCACTCAGCCATGGCTCTTTAAAATCAACACGATTTGACAGGCTTTTGAGCTAAGACTACGCAATCAATGCATATTTCACTCGCAGTGTCATTTTAAACCTGTTTTGATGCAAGAAATAGTTACGTCCTACCGAAAGTACAATGTCTTGTTAAAATACTTCTACTTTAAAGCAATATGAGTTGTATTTTTTAGAATTTTATTCTGCTGCAAAAACCTGCTAGTATGATAAGTCTTCAAATTACCTTAATTCTTATGATAAATAAGATTTTAAAAAATCATTAATTTTTGCTTCTCTTCTAAGGAATATATAGCAAATCAATTTTTGTACAGGACGACAACAATTCATTTTTGCTCCAAATAAGGCTTCATAACGGCATTTTCCACAAAAATATAGCTAACAGAAATTAAAAAACCATGATTTATTTTTGTCATTTTAGTAGAAAAGATCATTTTAGTAAAAAAAAAGAAAGAGAATATGTGCCTCGACCCCCCTGCCCGATAATCAAATTTAAGTTCTGTCAAAAATCGTCGATAGTTACCCCCACCCCCACCCCGGTGAAAATTTCCCCAAAGGATTTTGTTTGTATTATTATATTTAAGATTCCAATAAAACTAAAGAAAAGAATGTAAAAGTGGGTACATGTATTCCCTCTTCCGATAACATCCAAATACATGTACATCTAGATCTATTGTTTGTGTGCTTATTTATATTTTAAAATACTATGACATAGTGTATATATCAGCTCCTCTTACTTCAAGAAATGGTGGTTCACAATCTACATGTTTACTTTTCAGTTTATTGAGGACTAGGGTGTCGTAGGTTAGAACGGCTTCGAGAAACTGTTATGACTAAGTTGTGTCTTAAGATACTTGTAAATCTGAGACACATCTTAATTTAGGTTAGTTTCTGAACATGCCCCCGATTAAAAATCAATGATTTTACATGCAATTATTTGACCCTTATTGATACGTTAAAAGGATGCTAACAAGTAAAAGCTTAAACACAAGCATATGCCTACAATGTACGCTTGCACGCATGTTATAAAAATAGGGAATCCATCTGTATGTATACGTAGTTAGTTGTAAATGCGCCGTTATACTTAGTCTGAAATTTAATTCATTATTTTGTTCTTTCTCATACATTACTTTAAGGGGAAAATCCGAAATAGTGATACAAGCTTTATTTTTGTATGTGTGACCCACGGAAAATGAATGTCTATCGGTATTCGTTTTACAAGATTTATTAAAAATCCACAAACTTATTACAATATTCCGCGAGGCCGGGAGTCGGTGGTACGGGCGCCTTGACCGTCGCTCTCCAACTGCCGAATAATTAAACATGACCAACAATTACTTATAGATAACGGAACACAGTTTTAACAATAGAGAATAATAGAAAAGTAAATATAAAGAGTTACTTCAATTAACGGATTATTTAGATAAACTGAGTGTCAATTTAGAGTGTCCAGATCAAAGTCACTCAACGTGAGTGACAAGGGAAAAGGTGTCATGTCCAAGGGGTACATTTCACAAGATAGTTGCCTCTTCCTCCCAATGAACACGTCCCCGTATTCAGAAGAAACCTACTGCTGTGGAACATGGTACTTGTTCCTCCTCGGTCCATTCTGGAACTGGGTACATCACACTTCCAATTGCTGGTAGACTAGAACCGTCTGTGAGCATGAGTCGAATTCACCGCAGCTTTACGAAAGTGTCCCCTTGAATCACCTGTCTTTGTCTTTTCCTTTAGTTCTTCTTCTCTGTCACGTAGCGTGCTACTAATTAAGGTGTCGTATTTGTTCTTCTAGCTGCTGAATTTCTTTGTCTCGTTTCTGTAACTCAGCCAGCACTACAATATGACGGTTTTCGAATAACTTTGCTTTTGCAGTTTGGTGGTTAATATATTCCCGCAAAACGTTGATTTATCCAGTTTATTCTTAGTAAGCTCTTCATTGAATTGAGAGTCTTTTATCCTGGAAAAAGGAAGTTCCGCAAGGAATAAACGTTTTTCGTCGATCCGGTTTCTGTCGCGTTGAAATTTCTTCTCCGATTTTCTTTTTTCTGTTTGTGTCGCACAATCTGTTCTCTGAGTCTCTACGACTTTAATGACGTGAACGTCACTTCGGCGGTTAATTTTCTGTGTCTTGCACATCCCCGCAAAATGTTAATTCTTTCCACATTTAAAACACTTAGCAAACCGTGCAACACAATTCCATACGTGATGAGCAGGTCCACACCTTATACAAGCAGGATTCTCTTTATGTACGAAGTACTGTGCATGCGTCGGGTAACTCACAGGCGTAGTCCACGCTGGTCCATACGAGCACTGGTACGAATCCATTGGGGGGAATTCAGCTGAGAGATACTTCATGGGATCGTGTATCAAGCTAAAGAGTTGATACGCCGGATTCTAACACCAATTGTGACCCACGGAAATGTACAAGTCGATCGGTATTCGTTTTACAAGATTTATTAAAACCCCGCAAACTTATTACATTACCGTTATTCCGCGAGGCCGGGAGTCGGTGGTACGAGCGCCTTGACCGTCGCTCTCCAACTGCCGAATAATTGAACATGATCAACAATTACTTATAAATAACGAAATACAGTTTTAACAATAGAGAATAATAGAAAAGTAAATATAAAGAGTTACTTCAATTAACGGATTACTTAGATAAACTGAGTGTCAATTTATAGTGTCCAGATCAAAGTCACTTAACGCGAGTGACAAGGGAAAAGGTGTCATGTCCAAGGGGTACATTTCACACGGTGATATATGTATGCGTATCATCTAATATTTAATCGTTTTGATTTTTTTCTCTGCATGGTTGTATGGACGAAACATGTTTTTCTACGCAATTGATATGATACGATCTAAGATTGCAAAGCATTTCCCCCTATATAAATTCTGTAAATAATGTACATGTACTTCTATATCACTGTCATTTATAATATCATTGTAAATATAATTACATGTTTATTAGATATTTTTATTGTCATTCTTTTGTGTCATTTAAAACAACTATCAAGATCAGATAAAACGACGTTTGACGAAAAATCGATTTGCGTTTGTTATGATACGGATTTACGTTTAATGTTGAGAAATCAGCCATTTCATATTCATTTATTTTTCATTTTTACGGACCAAAGTACTATTTCCCTACGACAATGATATGGATGATGAAAACTTTTTTTTGAGCAAAAGATACATGTTCCTGATTAATTCTGTGAACATTTTATTTTTCATCAAATGTCAATATTGGTATCGGATTAAATAAATAAATATATATATATATATATATTTATTAAATGTCATTATTTCTATTATCTCGTATCATTTTAAAACATAACCTGCTACCAGAGTGAAATACCAAGAGCACCTGGCTGAGACGGAAATCGATCAAGATAGAAGTGTCACGGTGTGTAACCTAATTTTTCGGACTTTTTGTTATTATTGTGCAAAATAACTCTAAAAATTAATTCTGTAACAGCTGTGCTAAACTTTCTCAAATCCGCGCAGACTAAATCTCACCCGAGGCACAATCAGAGATGGAAGTTAATCTTTTAATTGACACTTCATCTTTCATCTTATTGACCCTTTTATGTCCATGCTACTTAACCGCCAAAATACCATGAATTACTTAACAGCTATGTGACAATTGATTTCTTTATATTTTTGTTAATCTTTTCACTGTGTTATTTTCTGCAACAATGTAAGAATTATGGTAAGTTGGAATCAGACTTTCGGTGCTGATTCCTCCCAACTCAAGTAAAATTATATTTCATGCAAAGTCTAGATAAAAGTCTTAAAACTATAACGGGTGTTGGAATATTGGAGGTTTAAAGACATTTGGTGGTAATTTTAAGGTTGATATTTAATTCAATATTTAAGACATTGTCATTCCATTCAAGGCTGAGTATAATTGGAGTGCGCACGACTCTGCACACCCTTTTATTTTCATGCTGCCGTTGGAGCAAAGTGAAAAAAAATTAGTAATTGTGTTTTTAATCAAAATAAACATCATCCATAACAATTTTCTTTTAATCTTAAGACATAAATCGAATAAAATGCTAAAATGGCGCTTTTAAAGACAGTATCGTTCTTTGGTATCGTATACTATACAAGAAACTGAGGAAGTATGATCGCATGCTTATCGAAGGTATAGTGTGAGATGAGGTACTAAATAAGCATAAACTTTATAGAGTTTTCTTCATCCAAGGTTAATTAATGAACGTCAATATATACTGCGATATGCCAAATTAAAAGGGATGGGGGACTGCAAAAAGATTCTTTGACATACATGTAATACCAAAACAAAATTTTAGCTAAATGATTAACATGTTTTATTTGGTGACTTTTTACAGAAGTTTTCTTGCATGTGACAGAACAAACAGAACCCTTGGACGGAAATACAAAAAACTAATACTAGTAATTTATTTGGAGATAATAGTGATGCTTCTTCGACCTTGTTTGAGTTGAAGACATCAGTGTAACACCCCCCCCCCCCCCCCCCACACACACACACCTATGCTATTTTTTCAAGTCTTCTGTCTCCTTCTTCAGAGCATTTCCAACAGAGACATTCTGCATTGAAACTAGCTGTAATAGACATCGCACATCGTCTCATCGACACATCATTTAATCAATAGATAGTATTTATACCAATGTTTGAATCACCAAATTTTATCATTATTATACTTAGACAGCCTAGTTTAGCAATACCAACCGTAAAAATATTCTGTTGATGTTAGTTACAGAGCATAAAACTCATTAAAATTATAAGATATACTATCTAAAAGGCAAAAATTGGGGATGTCAACGAGTACTCGACTATCGCTCGGTCACGCTGATCATCGACTAAAATTATCCGTTATAAAGTGGAGAAAAAAATCAAAAAAAAAAAAAAAAAGCAGTTTAGGGGCTTCCAATAAAAATAAGAGTTTTCTTTTCTCGATATTTTTTTTAAATCATATTACACTCTGTTCCGTCGTAAGTGTGTCCCTGGTGTAGACCAAATTGTTGTTTTGAATAGAAGTACTTATGCAAACATGTACCTGAAGAGATCAATTTGTGGTTCTTCTAATCAGTTATTTTTTGGATTAGATGTTGTTCACGGTTTGTTATTGTCAATTTTTCATTGTATTTATCAAAAATTTAATCATATCATATCAAGGCGTTTGTATTTATAATCATTAACTTTAATTACTGAATTGGCATGGCACGGGACAATGACTTAACATGAAACATGTCACATTTGATTTGCCTAAATGAAATGGAGCTCAATCATGTGTATGCGTCACAAGAAAAAGGAAAACCTAAGACATTAGCTATCGGATATTTAGATAAAATACTAATTTACATGTATTTGAAACTAAATACATCTAGTGCGTATTATAATACGTTTTTAAATGTTTAAATGCGTTTAAGATACGGTGTATGTGACAGTAGAATTATTTAATTTGAAAAGGACACACAGTTTCAAATAAATCAACGAGTACTCGACTATCGCTCGACTAAAGGCATTCGACTAATCGACTAAGCCAACCGAGTAAAATTGACATCCCTAGCAAAAATATAAGTAAAATGAAAACAGCAAGCCTCCGCACAAGTATAGAAAATTTCTAGACAGATGAATGCATGTAAATAAATAAAAATAAAGAAAATTTATATATTCAAAAATGAAGTGCGTCTCAAGAATTGTCTATATGTTACTGCATGGAATTGTTTCTTGTTGACCAGGGAGAAACTTTCCTGCCAAACTTCACCGCATGGTCTGTTGGAAGAGTTTATTGTCTTTGGTCAGGGGTATAGTAGTGGCACTAAACTTTGTTATAGATAATTAATACGTATTCATTACAATTGAACAGTGAATCATTTTTCCGTTCAGTTGGATACATGTAAATGTTTTGTTCTTTCCTTTTTTAGTAGAAACGAGTAGTTATTTTATGTATAAAAAAGTAAAATATTAGTCTGGTATCCCTGGTGTAGTGAAATAGCCTGTTTTGGAATCAGTCTGGCCATTATTCAGGAAATCATCAGTGAATGTAACACTCTACTTTTTTCATTGCTTTACCATGTTATGTAGCAACCAAGAAGGCAAGTTTGTTTGAACATTACAGAAGTTCGCATTGAACTTCATTCAATCCGACTTTGTTTTCACACAGTGAAAGGGGTTTTGACTCACGTGTTGTTTTTAACAACTGGATAGAAGACAATACAGATGAAGAGATTAGAGCTGGTCAGAATGTAAGTGATAACAATCCTGACATCAACGAGCAGCAAGCAGCAGGTGGTGATCCTGGATATGGAGGCGATGATGCAATGCCAGAGATCAATGACCAGGATTGTAAATAGTGTTTTTGTCACCCATGCGTGACCTCAAACCGGCAGGATTTATCAGCTAGACGGACCCTGGTCACATCACGTAAATAATACCCCGCCTGATTAGGCCTCACCTCCTTTTTCAGTAACCGTACGGTTACGAAATGGGTTTTTAACTTTAAGATATCACTTCAGCACACATCTTAAAAGTCAAAGAAGAAAGTCAAAGAGAGAAAAAAGTAGAAAGTCAAAGAGAGAGAGGAGCACGGAAGGATGGATGAAAAATATTAAAATTTTGAAATTTGCTTTCCGGGATGGGGTGGGAAAGGGCCAGGGTTTCGAGACCTATTTTCGGTAATTTTACTTTGTGAATTTAGTTAGTTTGAATTTCAACAACCCGACCCCTCACGCCTCCATGTACGTTTGCGAATGTAACCTTAAGTCAAAATCCATTTTCCTTATTTCCTCCGGATTTTCAGATTTTATTAATCATTTCAAGTTCTAAATGAACCTTTTGTAACTTGTATTTTATCACAATAGAAGCGGCAAATTTCGAGTACATCTGATAGGAATTTTTGGCAAAATAATGCACATATCACTGATAGATCTAAATAATCTTATTATGCGAAAAAAATGTATCTAAATTTGAAAAAATGAATCCATATTTATTTGATAAATGGGGTCAATAGCGAGTGTTGGGACGCAATCTAAAATTGATTAAAAGTTAAATATATATTATGGCATGTACATTTGTTTGGGAAAAACCTGCGTGAAATCAGTACATTTTCAACATATCAGCTTCACTTGAAAGACCAAACGTTTCCACTTTGCGCTAAGACGGTTTTAAAAATTACCATACCCTCCCATCCCCGCCTGTAGAGTTACATGAATTGGGTTACTTTTTGTAAGGGTGTCGAAACTTTGTCTCAGACCGCAAAAGTTCAATTGTAAGTAATGTAACCAGGACATGCTGATATCTAAAATGGTTTTTAAGGGGCGTATATTTACTGAACGTATATGTAAATGTAAGGTTGATACGAAATAGCCGCGAATAAAATGAATAGTCGTCGCTGGTAGACCACATACCACATTTATACATTTATTGATAGACACAATACCATTTTTGATATAAGAATAGTTGTTTAATTTTTTAAAAAGATTTTCATTTCACATTATACCGGTATTTTGATAATATCTTAGATAATTTTATGAACATGACCTCCGTTTTGTATTGTTTTTACTTACAAGTTGGGTCTTATTTAAAGAGAACACCAATAATTATTTACATTTAATTTTATAATTTGTATGATTTACCGTGGATGTGTTAATATGAGAGTATCATAATTCACAAGCATTTCATAAAACAGCTTTCAGATGATTATCTATTTGTTTTCTTGTCTTAATTCATATAATTTTCTAATTCCTTTGATATTTTAATTACTTCTTCAAAGTGACCTTTAACTTGAACTTCCTTTAAGCTGTCTTTCTACTCCCTCGAGAATTCACTTTGAATGTGAATTACATTGAATGTGTTTGGGTTTTAACGTATTTTATTGTACTGCAGAGAAAATTTATCTGCTAAGTCCTCAAAAAATATGTTGCATTGTCCTAAAGCAGGATATGTGTATCGATAATACTGAATTCAGTTATATGATACAAATCATTAAACATAACATTTACTGCTTTTGAAAATCTTCAAAAAGCAAAAAAATGATCTTCTTTTATTTCACAAAAACAGTTTAGGTAGTCATGTGTAAATCAAAATTTAGTGAACAACTGTGTCTTTATTTTGTATGAATTATATTTATTTTTCCGTTGTCATGAAGAACATTTTTCTGAACTTTTGTATCATTTCCATTACTAGAAAGTTTTCTTCGAAATTGACTAAAAGATGTTGATTTTTTAATGTCAGTTGCAAATTAATTTCATAAGCTAAATCATCTGTTGAAATGAGAATTATTCACATATTTCATCATCATCATATAAGTAAGTATGTTACTTTAAAAATTCACCGATGAATTATAAACATGTTTTTCGCTTAAGAGTTATTTTACATTAATCAATTAAAGCCACGCAAGATAATGTTTACATTTTCACTTTTTTCCTGAAAAATAATTGAAAGAAATTTGTAGTTTTGTTAAACGAATTGTGTAATGTATTGTAACTAGCAATAATGTAACTAGCATTAATATTCTATTTGCAATATTAAAGTGATTTGACTATCTTTCCACCAAATTTTCTATGAAAAAGTGCTATCTGGCGAATTACCCGTATGATAAGAGTGTCAGCTGATTTGAAGCACATTTGTTGTTAAAATAATTATTAGATTGTATTATTTTTTACGTTCTTACTAGTTATCAATATCATGTATATACCTTTACTTTGAAAATGTAAACAAATTAAAAAATACTGGTTTTATCGTGTTACTAAGTAATATTAATTTTTTTCGGGTTAAAATATGTAGTGATTTTTCCCCACAAAAGACTCCTTAATTAAAGGAATGAATATAATATTAAGAATAAAAATGATTATAATTAGATGTTCCTAGGATATACCGTCGAGCAACATCATAAGATATATCTTAAGTTGATCTTAGAATGATTCTAATGTTTTACCTAAGTCATATTTTAGTAAAACTCTTCGGCCAAATCTTAGGAAAGTTGCTGGTTTATATTTTGTCTAATTAAACAAATGACATCACGGAACAGTATATTATTGACGTGCCATAATAAAGAATTTATTTAGGTGCGGAAATGTGCGATAATAGAAACTCTTTATTTCCTGTATCCTTTATGACGAGTGATTATAGATGCAATAAAAATATTTACTACTATAAAATAATATATGTAGCAAACAAAAATGAAATTTCACTTGTATGCATAAAACAAGTTCAAAAATCCGTTGGTCACCGATTTAGTGAATGACATTTTTGATTGTATCAAATCAAGAAACTGGAACTCCGTTCTGGTGTTGGAAAACTCAGTAGCAACAGACTGTAGTACAAAATCAGCTTGCTTTATTTCAAGACTCATCAAGTACTTCAATCAATAGCCACATTATAAGACAGGATAAATTATCTGAAATAAAATAGTGTCTTTTTATTGAAAACTTAAAAAAAATGCAAGAAACGGGACAAAAATGTTTTAAAAATATTCATTTTCTACATATATGATCCCCGGTATAGAATTCGTTCGGTATAGAAATCGTACAAAAAATAAAGTAAATATTGGTTTTTTGACGGCTTTTAAAATAATGGAAGTTTCCTGGCTTTAAAAAAAAAATTGATATCTAACTTGCCAGAAAAAAGAAAACCCATAAATTTACTCTACAGGCGAAAACATGTGATAGATATGGTGAAGGGAAGATAATTCCCGTGTTTTGCCACTTTGTTTACGAGTTATTTTTAGTACTGCATTCCATTTACAAGGACTGCAACTCTTTTGTTTACATTCTTAAACGAATAAAGAAGATGTACCATTTTTAGCATACTGGTTAGTGGATATATCTATACTCCGATTTAAAATAATAAAAATCAAATCATTCATATTCAATGAAAAAATATAAAAACTTAACTCAAAATTTTCAGCAACAATATCAAACAAAAAGAAACATAAAAACAACAGAATTCCCCCCTCTCTTCGAATGTACATTTTTAGTTTTTTTTAAATAGACTACGTTTTTGCGTGTGAAATCTTATTCTGTTAGGAACGTCATTATATTTTTGTAAAAACTGTAAATGAAGCAAAAACTTACATTCACTTATGTTTTAATATTACTTGAAGATATTTCTTTAC
This sequence comes from Magallana angulata, assembly GCF_025612915.1. Lineage (NCBI taxonomy): Eukaryota > Metazoa > Mollusca > Bivalvia > Ostreida > Ostreidae > Magallana > Magallana angulata. The sequence continues at coordinate 27,488,085 of NC_069118.1, read as the reverse complement.
AATAAATAACAAAACAAACACGTCTTGTGCGAGTATATTTATCACGAAACAATCCATTAAATGTTCTTGATATCATATTGATTTCACGCAAAATGCATGTATGGAATATTTTAAATGTTTCATACATGTATTCTTGAAAATTAGACTTAAAATATTTAAAAACTGAGGGTTTATATTTCATTTATTTGACAAAATAAGAGAATAAATAAATGTAAGACAAGTAGAGAAAAAAATTAACCGTTCTTTGATCTTTACAGTAAATTGTCACATGAAAATAATAATTTTCTGTACCTACATGTAGGACAGAGTTTTGCATTTATCAAATAATTTTCTTGCATCTGAAACACATTTTGTATACAAACAAAATTGCAAAATCAGAAAATATTGATCGGTAAAAATCCTGTTTTAGATCTCTTGTGTTTTGTCATTTGTATGACAACTTCAATTATTTGCATTCCAATGTTAGGGGTAAACTAAATATGCTATAGACACACACATTATATTATAAAATGAATTAAACGACGCAAATGGATGTAATTCACGGTACACAATTTAATACTAAGTTATTTTACAGCAGATTCAAGTGAAGAATAGTGGTGATAAAGAGAAAATCTAACCCAGAAAAATAACTGTTATTTTCTAGCGTGCCGTTTATGTGTAAACAAAGGAGGTATTACCTACCGAAAATACGAATAATATAGCTAAAAGCATGATCACAAGAATACAAATAATGAAGGTACTTACGTTAACAACAACAATGAACAAAAGGTAACCCTAAAATACTCCATTGAGCTCGCAAAATTCATGAAAACAATAAAAATTCTCCTGAAGCGAACTAGCCTAGTCCGCCATTGTTTTCCAGCTAAATAAACCGCCTGACGTCACAAAATGTATATACAGTTTGAATGCCGGTTTTAGAGCCTGTTGAAATAGAAATTCCGAAATCTTTTAAACACTACTGAAAAAATCATTGTGATATCTTCAGGTTATATCAATTCTTAACTATTTTAACGTATGCACTCCTTCTTTTATTCATATACAGTTAGAATTATTGAAAGAAAGTCAAAAAACATGCGTGTCGACATTCTCACTATGATTATCAAGGTGGCGATATATACTTCCTATGAGGGTACCCTCCTTCCAAAGATAAAAACACGGAAGCAGATAAGTTTAAAGAAACCAAAGCAAAGTTTTATTTACAACGAAACATCAATCTTTCGTATAATAGCAAGAAAAACGACATCCAGTAAGCCGATCATACCAAACGAGATGGGTGCGGAACAATGTCAACACCGATGTGTTGACATTCTTCCGGGTCGACATTGATGCTATGTTTATCCGACGCAGTGTTGACCTTATACAGGATCCTCGTATATATATATATATATATATATATATATATATATATATATATATCTTTGCGAAAAAAATGTACCTTAACCACAAACATTTTATCAAAATAATGACAATCTATATATAAGAAACATAAACAACATGGTTGCTAAATTCTTCTGCCAGTCAAAAGCATTGCTTGGGAATATTTCTTGAAGAGGTGTTGCAGTATCTATGCTATTTTTTCTAAAGGAGTTGCATATGAATTCGATGCAAGTCTTTTTTGCATGCTACGTTGTACACAAAGCAGTGTAGAATTTTATCTCAAAAGTTTGCACTCAATTTTATAAAACCACAAAATAAATTTGAAAATGGTTACACGCATTCACGCCATATAGAAAGAGTTTCTTCATTGTTATGGAAAACTGCCTCTTTGAAACAAATTTAACTTATCAATATCAACGTTTAGAGTCAGATAAGTTCTTGAGAACTGATTTTTGTTTCAAAGAGACATATTTCTAAAAATGTAACTTTTATAAAAAGAAATATATATAAATGCCTTTGAAATGTGAGAACGCTGCATTTAATCTCCCCACTATAAGCCATGTTTAGATTTGGCGAGTGGTTACTATGCAGTTATATAGAATCGGTTGTAACCACGTTCGACTTTTTTGATTGGGCTCGAAACCTGGAACAGTTTTATACATATTTCTGCCATTACTACACCACTTACGGTATCTTTAATTATTTAGTAGATTTATACAAAGGATAGGAGATCAAGTGGCGAAAAATATCACAACTTTTGATAGCACGATGTTCCAGGGGTTTGTGAGGAGCGGTGCAGATCAGAAACCATTGGCTAATGAAGATAAGCCCCTCTTTTTATGAAATAAACGAGTATGGTTATTTTTAAAAATACATGTACAGGTTGCTAAAAGCAACAAATTAATTTAAGAAGTATATATCGGTGATGAAGCTATAGGTAAATACAGAAACATGCGATAATTATGATTACATCTCTGGCGGTTTTGAAGAGCCAGTCTAATAATTAGATTTATTCATGTACGTAGCTCCAAAGAATGGTATTTTAAACACCCTAGACAGTTGAAATCAAATTGATATATGTTAACATCAAAACACGGAATATATTGTCATCTTCATAACTCTATTTATGAAAATCAAACGGTGGCTGCTGTGTACGATAGAAATGCGCACACAATGTATTTGGATTTCGCCTACATACGGAACATGTCTGCTATGTGAATAAGGTCGTCTACGAAATGCGTCTATATTTAGATATGACTCTTCAAGCAACATGGATATTTAAAGGTCCTTTCCACGTTAGAGAACAATCCCGCTTTTTGGGGCACCCTATTTACAATTTACTATCACTACCACACAAACAATGACCTCAAGATCCTGCATGCCATGCCCATTTAAATACATTTTTGGGGTAGACTAGAACAATTTTTACCAACAAGTACATAGGTTTAATCGATCTGACTTCGATCAACGGAAGTGAGGGTGCATCGCAAGAGAGCCATGTATAGTCTAAATAGTTCTATAATACTGTTATCTATGTACATCTAACCCCAATATGATATTTTACGTTTCACATGTATATGCATCTATCTTATATGTTTGTTTTTGCTTTGCAACTAAAAGCCCCATTCTAAGTCAATACATTTGAAACTGGTCTAAAACTAGAACTTTAACTCTTACATTCAAAATGTAAACAAGAGCTTTGTTGACATAGCAAAGAATGGTAGGCTCTGTAACTAGCGTATAACTGCACATATGACACTTAAATTTTAGCTGCCTATTAAAAATGCTATACTGAAGCATTTTAAACATCAAAATCGAAAAAATAATTTTTGACAAAAATCGTGACCATGCCCCTTTAAACACCCTAGACAGTTGAAATCAAATTGATATATGTTAACATCATAATACAGAATATATTGTCATCTTCATAACTCTATTTATGAAATTCAAACGTTGGCTGCTATGTGAATATGCTCGTCTACGTAATGCGTCTATATTTAGACATGACTCTTCAAGCAACATGGAAATTTAAAGGTCCTTTCCACGTTAGAGGACAATCCCGCTTTTTTGAGGCACCCTATTTACAATGTACTATCACTACTAGACAAACAATGTCCTCAAGTTGTAGCCCAATAATGTTACAACGGTTTTCTCAGTGCAATTCGCTTTGCTAAGATACCGGGGTATAAAGGATTTAGATCTGTTCGAGGACTTCGAAATTAAACCAAATATTAAAATCAAGCCAAATATAAAGTTTATTAATTAAGATTGCAAATGTCAAAAGTGTCTTAATTCACAATAAAAACAGTTCTTAAAATTAACAAAGAAAAATAACATAAAATAAAAATATATTTACCTTCGAAATAAAACCAAATATTAAAATAAAGCCAAAATATAAAGTTTATTAATTTAGATTGCAAATTTCAAAAGGTGACATTTAGCTTTTGGCTTTTGGTTTTATTTCGTCGATAATAACAAAGTCACGCCAATAAAGCAAATCCCGAAATATATAATAGAATTGGTTATCAGATGACTGATGGGCGTGGATAAAAATGAAACAAACAGGTATCAATCATTATAATTAGCGTTAATAACCACTGTCCAAATTATGTAATTAAAATGCTCACATGTGCCAGGTAAGATGTCAAAACAGGTTGAATTATGTAATTAAAATACTAAGCGGTCCTGTGTTGCTTATTTAACAATTGACGTTAATTTGAAAATTAAAGAAATAATTATTTAAATATTTCGACATTAAAAAGTAATATTAGCTAATTATTAATTAAACTCATTCTTGCGACATTTGAATATTCTACTTTTTCCGGGGGTTTTTTTCATTTTAAAAACATATATACAAAATAATTTATCTACAAATTTAAAACATAACTTTATTAAAATATCATTTCATATGAATGAAATATACACAAAGTATACAGGGTAAGTGATATAAACAAAATATATACACGGAGCATAAAATTCTGGATCAATAACTTCATTCACTAAAATCCTGCATGCCATGTCCATGTAAATACATTTTTGGGATAGATTAGAACAATTTTCACCAACAAGTAAATAAGTTTTCATCGATCTAACTTCGATCAACGGAAGTGAGGGTGTATCGCAAGAGAGCTATGTATAGTCTAAATAGTTCTATAATACTGTTATCTATGTAAATCTAACCCCAATATGATATTTTACGCTTCACATGTATATGCATCTATCTAATATGTTTGTCTTAACTTTGCAACTAAAAGCCCCAATCTAAGTCAATATATTTGAAGCTGGTCTAAAACTGGAATTTTCACTCCAACATTCAAAATGTAAACAAAAGCTTTGTTTACATTGCGAAGAATGGTAAGCTCTGTAACTCGCGTATAACTGCACATATGATACTCAAATTTTAGCTGCCTCTTTAAAATGCTTTACTGAAGCATTTTAAACATTAAAATCGAAAAAATGATTTTTGACAAAAATCCTAACAATGCCCCTTTAAACACTCCAGACAGTTGAAATCAAATTGATAACATTAACATTAACAAATTGTTAACATCAAAATACAGAATATATTTTCATCTTCATAACTCTATTTATGATATTCAAAGGGTGGCTGCTGTGTAAGATAGAAATGCAAATACAATGTATGTGGATTTCGTCTACATACGGAACAATATGGTCGTCTACGTATACGTTGTGCGTCTATATTTAGATATGACTCTTCAAGCAACATGGATGTTTAAAGGTCTTTTCCATCCCGCTTTTTTGAGACACCCTATTTACAATGTACTATCACTACCAGATAAAACAATGACCTCAAGTCGTAGTCCAATAATTTTATTCACTAAAATCCTGCATGTCATGCCCATGTAAATACATTTTTTGGCAGATTAAAACAATTTTCACCAACAAGTTAATAGTTTTTAACCGATCTAACTTCGATCAACGGAAGTGAGGGTGTATCGCAAGAGAGCCATGTATAGTCTAAATAGTTCTATAATACTGTTATCTATGTAAATCTAACCCCAATATGATATTTTATGCTTCACATGTATATGCATCTACCTAATATGTTTGTCTTAACTTTGCAACTGAAAGCCCCAATCTGAGTCAATACATTTGAAATCTACTTCTTTCCTGATATGAGACACGTAATGCGTATGTTAATCTGTTTAAGTACAATAGTTGTAAATTACATACATAACTGCACAACACAAGACCGACATTCTTACTGCTTCAAAGTAGAATCATTAATTAGAGAAAATATTTAGAACAATATATTTGCGAAAAAATAAAAATTCAAAATAACCTTATGTATAATAAGATTGAATAAAATAAATTTGTGGAAACAACCTACAATCTCAATGTACGAGGGTTGTTAGAAAAGTTCGCGGACAAAGTGATTTACGGCAAAATTACTGTGTACTTTGTAGGATGACGTAAGTTTTATTAAATGACTACCAATTGAAAATAAGTATACAAAAATTAATATGATTTTGAAGTTGTTTTCAAAAGATTTTCATTTTGCATAATTTGGATTTACGGAGCACCATTTCATATTTCCACGACGTCATGTGACGTCAAACTACTGAAAGGCAATTTGAACCTGGAACCCTTTTTCAAAGTAAACACCTTTTAGTTCACACACTTTTCATGTCATTGACCCATTTATAAAACGCATGTTCACACCATTATTTGTCAAATTTTTGTATAAAGTCTTTTGTGTCATATCGTTGATCATTTAGGTCCGAAAATCTCTGCCCACGAAGTTTCGAATTCAGATACGGAAAAAAAGAGGAATCATTAGGTGCAAGATACAGGCTGTATGGGGGGTTGGGGTGCTGCAAGACCTCAAGATATCAGTGTTTCCATTTTCAAACCTTCAATTCCAATTGTGGTTCCAATTGTAAACCTTTAAACTAAAAAAAATAGCAGCATCAAAGAACCTTTTGGTCTCCATCAGAGATTTTTCTGCGTGCACCCAAAATTTAATGACGGCCCGGTGCTCCAAGATGTTCTTTTATGGCTTTGATTGTCCTTATTTGGCGATAAAACTGTGAGAAATTCTTCAATTTAATTGAAACTTTTACAAAATGACCTTTATGATTTATTGTGATCTCATTTGAAATATCGTTTATTTTTATGCGCTTAAACTGTATATTTTCTAAATAAGAAAAAAGCGTACGTGGGGCATATCTTATCAAAATAATTAATATGTTTATTTTTAAGGTGCATTAGAAATAAACAAATCTTTACATATTTCTCTGAAAATACCTCAAGATTAAATATAAAAAGTTTCGCTGGTATCATGCGAATAGTCCACTCACAATCGAAAAACACATTATTGTTTAATTGCATCACAGTTTTAAAATAGACGATGTCTACTTAAGATATTCGATTTCCTTTACATTGCCTTTGAAATACTCGCACACAAACAGATTGTCATTATTGTCCACACATACACTATGAGGATTCTTCAGATCACAGTTATCAATAAAACAGAGAAACTGTACATGTCCATTTTGTTCCAGAACGTGAGTACAATGGCTGTCAAAAGCTGCTGTCAATATGTGACTCTGACTGTCTGTTGTGATACCAAGGGGTTTAAATAGTTCGAGCTTGGTAAGTGAGGGATGATCGATTTTCCCATCTGAGTTTGCAGTCGTGATTAACCACCACTACTGCACCAGCCTTCATGTCAGCTACACAGATATCATGTTTTCTGTTCTCTGTGATGCAATTAATTGTAACATTCCCGGAGTACAAAGGTTTACCTTCACTATCAAATTGAATTGTTTGTTTCTCTGTAGATTCCGAATAACGGACAACTTTGGATTGAGTTTCATCATCACTGTACATGGTAACCAGGAGATCACCAGTACATGTGACACACAGATTACTAGGCTTCCATCCCTGCAATCTGGTCAACTCTTTTTTGTCTAATTTTTACTTTATTCACTGTCCTTGTCGTCGTGTCAGCGTACAGTATATTACCTTTACTGTCTACAGATATAACACAAGGATATGTTCCTGCTTTTTTCTGGATTTTCTGGTAAAGTGAAACATTTGATACCGTTGGTGATCAGTCCACTCATTAATACTGCATAAATTCCAAGTTTCTATTGTGGCAATAAGTTCCGGTTCATCTAGTAGTTCTCTGACTGAAGTGATTGGTTGATAAAATGACAAGGTATTTTTCTGTAGCAGTAGATAATGGTGTAATCTGTCCAAACAAACTATACAACTTATCACTGTCTATTGGTTTTGGAATGAATGCTGGCAATGTAACCTTCACTTTGGGTGGAAGCTTGCTGAACTCTCTGATCTTAGAGCTGTACTCAGTGGTAGGAAATACTTCGGTGGATTTCTCGATTGCCTAATGGCCAGTAAAGTTTGTTTTATGAAAGATTGTATCTGTTTGATTTCATCCAAATGTTTCTGTAAAATATCTTTGTATTTTACTTTTATCTCGCTGCTTTCAGTTTTCATTTTGTTGATGACAATGTCGATTTCTCTGTGTCAGTGCTCTCCTTGTTCGGACATTGTTATTATAAGATTCTCATATCCTCGATCAAGGTTGGAAAGCTGATTTTCCAAGTCGTGTGCAACTTCTTCACTCTGAGGGGAAATATGATTTTCCAGCAATTGTGTGCTTTTTTAAAAATTTCTTTAATTGTTTTGTAAACTTCTTTAACTTCTACAAAGGTATGCCCATTGTGCTGTTGTTAAGAGGCTATGCAGGAAGAACAAAAAAGATATTGTTGCAACCATTGCACTGAAATTTGTTTTGATGTATTCCACATTTTGGATAAATGAGTGTTGATCTTCGTTCATGGAAATGTACAATTTTATGTTTGTCATATCCATCTGAGATGTGATATACTACACAGGACTTACAGAGGTTGACATGACAATAGTCACATTAGCTTTGTACTATGGCAGTTTCACAAAGGTCACATGGAGACACATCCTAGGCACTAATATGAGGATCCATAATTCTTTATAAAAGATTAAAGACTTTTAAAATAATTTGCCAATAAACTATAAACAATTTGTTAGATCTTATACTAACAGTTATATAGACATTTGAAAATCGGTTTTTGAATTCATTTGTTCCATAAACTTTATTTGAACTAAAAGTAAAAATGAAAACCCCGCCACCCCTCTCAGGTTTTTTTTATTTTTCAAAACAGTCGTTGATGAAAATCATTAAACGATCTTCAAAACTGCTGTCCCACTTGATAATAATTAAATAAAGAACAAATTAATTTGATTGCATATCATGATTTTTACATTTGAGTTATAATCTTAAAAATGTATATATTTGAACAAGAAAATGCTTCCTTCAGGATATGAAGGTAGCGACATTGCAAAAAAATCATTCCCCGCTAACGCGATTCTCCGAAATTTAGCCCGATTTTCAAACTGAAATTTAAAAAAAAAGTTTTTTCAACAACGTAAAATACTGCTACGGGGATTCTGACACCAGGTAACGCTATATTTTACTCATCGGAAGATGTCATAAAAGTGGAAGCAAGCCAACGGACAACATTTGAGTTCAGCGGTCATTAAAAAAAACAATGACTTCCAACAGACCCCAATAAAATTCTTTATATTACCTAATTTTTTTTCAGATATGAGCAAATATTCCCGGATTAAAGAAACTAAACCCTGTTATGTTAATATTATATTTAATGAAATATTTATAGGAAATAATTCTGTTTTTCCTATAACACTAAGAGTCTTTACAAGCTTAAGCTTTCATTTTTCGTTAGAAACACATGCAATTGCCCATGTATTACAGTCCTTTTTTAAGGACCGCAATTTGTTCCTTCATATGCCTACTTGTAACGTCGATCTTTAATACCCATGTCCACAAATTCTATTGTGTTCATTGAATGTATCAGAACGAATTTAATTCCTACAGTGGTTTTTAAAACTTAATTAATTATTTCAATAAACAACAATTCAAGCTAATAACTCTAAACAGGATGTAACATTATTATACACTCTTCGTTTAAATGATCAAAATCCCAGTAGGTTTTTTTATAATATAATTTGTTGTATGAAAAGGGACCGCTTACATACATGTATGTCTAGGGATATCATCCTTTCCTATATAATGTTATACTTTTAACGTTGTATTTCTCAACACTCAACCAAACATAAATAATTCATAGTATAAAAAAACACAGTGCGTTCTCTACGATGAGAAAATAATATCATTAATAAAATTACCCAAAAGTAGCCTTCGAATGGGGCTTTTAATCTTACAAATGTGAAGCTATTACCTAAATTTTCACTTGATATTCTATATTATACAAAATAATAACAGAACTATCTGGTCAAATCTTTAGAAATGCGAATTGCATAAAAAAAATCATAATGGTCATCCACTACATACTTCTAATGTTCTTAACTTAACTAGAACGTATCATAGTACAAACGTGATGCCACAAATCATCAGGATTGTTTTGGAAATCAGACAAATTGACAGTTTGTACCGCCCACCATACGTATTTTAAGTCTTTTGGCATCCTTTCGAGAGCAATGTTGTTTTTAATAAGAATGATGAGGGAACCTTCCCGATGAGTGTTAAAGGCATGGGTGACCGTCATCTGCACTACATACGACTCCCAACCACACGCCAGAAACTCCTCGGTGATCACAAAGACCACTTTTCGACTGTCGTCAATGCATCGTAACAGTTCGTCTGCTTTTGAAATTCCAGGAACAAAATCTTTGTCTGGAAAGCTTACATGTATTCCTTGTTTTGTTAACTCGTTGTAAAGAATATTGACAACCCAAGCATAGTCTTCATCGGAAAACGATAAAAACACGTCAAACTGGTAGTTTTCCTTGGGCTCATATTGCATTATTCCTCTCCATCTATTACGAAATTTCAAGATGACGTAATCAATGTGCACGCGGTATCTTTTCACTAAAGCAGCCAGAACAATCGCGATGACTGTCAAAGCTAACGTTAAAGATGTATAAATCAACCATTCCTTTGACTGACAGTTCAGTTCGAACGTTCTAAAAGTTTTGTCTTGAACAAATTTAGATAAAAATTTGTTGTTTTCTAAACATTTTATATTTTGCCAATCTCCAAAACGTTTCCGGTTATTCTTCATCCATGTGAGTGACGCAAGTTTTGAACATGAGCAACTTAGAGGATTTCCTTCTAAGAATAACGATACGTTACCCTGCCTTAATAAGACGTCAATATCCGAGGGCCCAAATGACTCTATTTTGTTGTGGCGTATGAATAGTTTTGTCAGGCTCTGCAGATGTTTAACCACTAAAGGAATTTTAATCAAAAAATTGTTGTCAAGATTTAACGATGACATTGACTTGTGCTGGTCTTTGAAAAGAAAATTTGGTAAACTAACCAACTGATTCACACTCAAGTCTAAATTTTGGAGGTTTGTGAGGTTTCTAAATAAAGATTGATGGTCAGATTGTCCATCCAATGGAAGGTTGGCATTGGATGCTATCATTGTTGACAGATTTGTGGAAAATTCAAAAAAGGACGGGGAAATCTTGCTACAATCATTTCCTGACATATTGATGATTCTTAATTTTGGCGTTTGGAGCGGTTTCAGATGTTCACATGGCCAATTTGTATGTGGAACGTATAGTTCTTCTAATCCCAGTGCAATCAGATTGATTTTAAAAATTGGAATTTTTATGGTATGAATGAAGTTTTCTGAATAATCAATAACTTTGAGATGGTTTGATACTCTTAGTTCATAATTTGAAGTCGAATCTGCAAAAGGAAAGAAACCCGTTGCAGGATAAACCCTTTTTTGTTTTGCACCTTCCTTTCCTCTGCCATTGTTTTCTATAAGTAACGTCTGCAGTTTAGGATAAACAACTAAAATATGCAGAATAACGCCTAAGTCTATGTGTGATAAATGATTCTCACCAATATAAAGCGTTTTTATACATTGTGCAAGCATTGACTTAAACGGATCTACAAGGAAATTGGAAATTCGGTTCCCTGACAAGTCAAGTGTTTGCATACATATGTTGAATAAATACTCAGAATTCCATTTGTCAAAAACAATATCAACGACAAAGGATTTTCTGGTATTGCTCTGAAGATTGAGATATTCCAACGTCTTGTTTTGGAGACATTTGAGAGACCTTAACACTGGGATTAAATCACAGAATCCTCCAAAATCGACTGCAACCCCTTTAAGAAAGGGAAAAGAACAAAATATTTCTTCGCTGATATTACAAAACACTTTAAAATTAAAGTTCATGTTAAGATAAACAATTGGCGATTCGGAGAGTCCGGTAAACGTAGAATTCGTCAAATAAAAGGATGAATGTGTTGGGTGAAACTGAATGTTGCCCAACTGTTTTAATTTTTGAAACGGCTCGTCAAACTGAAATCTGTAAAAGACATCGACCGAAAGATTTTGTAACGCAGAAAGGTAAGATATCGCCACATCTGGATATCCATCGATGTCAAATTTATTTCCGTGGATGAAAAGATATCTTAGATGGCCAAGACCAACAAAAGCTTCCGTTGGTATCAAAGATTTGCGAAGTCCACAATTTGGTAAGTCTAAGACACAAATGTTTTTAAACTGTGCGAAACTCCCATTTTGTAATGATTGCAATTTGTTATTTTGCAAATGTATCGCCGTGACTCTATGTGATAACCAAATTGGAACATGGCCAAAAGTATCTTTGGATATATCACTGAATGAATTCCATGATAAATCCATGACTAAAGTGGTGAATTTGGTTGTCGGAAAGTGGCGTGGAATGCTACTCAAATTAAGGCCACTGCAATTCCAAAGAAGTCCTGTATTTCCACAATTATCTACGTACTTTGACGTTTTGCAAAGGATCTCTGGATCTGAACCTTATGGCAATGAGAAAAAAGACGAAGTCGTGAATGAAAAAGGTTTGTTTTTAAGACAACATACAGGAAAACATAATGCCAAGTATGAAATGCATCGTATAATGGAATTTGTCCTAGTCTCAATGATAAAAAAAATTGCTGCCTTTTTACCTATTATATAGGTAAAGGTAATAAAAAGTCAGTACGAGGTATACGGCATTTGAAATACCAATGTGAGTCGACAAAATGACGCACTGAGTTATTATATAATGTAACAAGTCCAATGTTTTAATCTTGAAATTAAATTTGATCATCATGAACAAACTTTGTTACATTTCTTAAAAGAAAAAAATCTTTTTTTAAATTTTATCATAAATTATAAATTTTATTCTTTATTTCTGAAGAAAGTGTACTACATTATTGGTGTCAAGTGACTCATGAAAATTTCATTTTTTAAATATAGAGGTTCCTTTTAATTTTTGTCAATGTTAAGTCTTACACGCAACATTCACGCAAATTAAAATATAGGATTAGTAGATACCTTTTTGGAGGTGTTCTTAAATATGTTAAGAAAATAAATAAATCTTTATAACATTAAATATATCGCTGTGTTTGAGGGTTTTTTTTATTTCGCTTTAATTGATTTGTCAAGGTTCACATATGTTTAAACCCTCTTCCTCTTTGGTAGTTTTTTTTACCTGTATGGTAGAGCTGGATTTATTTTATTGTTGGAAAGATCCAAGAAGTTGCGATTGTCCTAAACTATATTCAATGTTTACCGGTCCTCCCAATATTGAATCGAATAATTACCTAGTAGTTGGATATACTAAGTAGTTACAACTTAAATGAGACGTGAATCTTGCATTTCGAATTATTACTAATTAAAAAATGTACAATTTACATGCACATAAAGATTATAGACTATAATAATTTGTTTGGTGTTAAGTAGTAATAAAATAACTGCCCTAGAATACGTTAGCAACTTATAACATGCTTAAAGGACATGATGAGACTTGCTAAAAAAAAATTAAATCTTAAACATGTTTTTCTGTTAAAAAAGATACCTGGTAATCATTTTCTATCAAAATATCTTTACATTAAAAGAAAAATTTCTAGTGAAAAATACAACAAACAAAAACATACAATTTCCCGTTGAAAACAGGCTAACACAAATCCAGCAAACCACACAAAAGATGAAGTCAAAAATCGCCATTTTATCCACATGCAATTATTTTTTTTAGAATATAACCAAAGGTGTTTACTTCCTTCACAAGGTAGATACCCCTATTTATTGGGAAACGTTTAATAGAGAGTGCATTTAAAGTTAAAGTCATGTTCAGTTAACCATGATACGGCTTTGATTTCCATTCAGTGGATATACAAGATGAAATTTAGTTGCTTGAAATTATAATAACCGATCAAGCGTTTTACTGGTAGATACACATTGTTAAAGGTTTAAACATTTGTAGATTGCAGGTCATTAGACATTTGTGCTTACAGTTAGTTCACCAAACTATGATTTGCACCCTTTTCTATCAGAACACTAAATCTTATACAATAACCCCCCCCCCCCCCCGCAAAAAATTATTATCATTATAAAAAAAATTTATTTTATAATAGCAATTGGGATGCTAAAAAGCTTTTGAAATTTAAAAAAGAAGAAAGGATCTGCAAATAAAGCAAAGATATTTTGTGAAAAGTTTTTAGATTGAGAATTTGTAATTGGGTTAGTGGCATTCATGTTTGTTTGGTCATTTAAGATAAACCAGGATCAGATCAGGCTGAAACATGACAAGCTTATATTTTTGAAATCACATCTCTTTAAAATAACTGAATCATTTAGGGAATAAGATATCATTCTTTGAGCATTATGATTCTTAACAAATGAATGACATAATCATGCAGTTTTAAAAGGTCAATTTAAGATAAAGTTCCTCTAAAATATGTTGATTTTTTCATCGAATATTTACAAGAAAGCTTCTTGATATAAATAGTGTAATTTCTGCATATAGACTACCGGTAATCCCATGTGTGACCCAAGTGATCTTTATAGAACTAATTTAACAAGATACGCTATAACGCTGGATATTTTTTGCAAATGCGCGCTCGTTTCACATTCGCGCACGAACGACCAAAATATAACCATTTTGTTTCCTAATTTTATGACGCAGGATGTACATGTAAATGAAAAGGTGGTCATAAAATCATTGCAGAAGAATTCACATACAGATTGGCCAGAGTATATGTAATCTTTTATATAAGCATTATTTGCCTGCAACAATTAAACGGGTTAACAAAAGACAAAAAGTGTTATTGAAATAATTTCAAATCACTCTGATGGAAAAGTTCACATTTAAAGTAAAAGTGAAAACTACCATACGAGCGTCGCAGATGACAAGCGTTTGTCTACATGCAGACATCTTGCATATAAGATGACTAGCAATCATCTTGCAGATGAAATGACATTCAATTGTCTGCAAGCAGACATCTTGCAAACAAAATAAGAGCTTTTTTCTCAATTGCCCATTTTTTTTTTCTAGTTCAAAACTCTGTTTAAATGCATTCAATTACAAAGTGTGAACAACTTCCATAAATTGTGTTTATTTCATATTGTGTGTAATAGGGAAGTTCTGGGAATATATTGTTCGCAACAGTGCGTGACAAGTCGATTGTATTAAAGCCTTATACATGTATTTAATGAACGTATTTCCCCCATGTTCTATCAGTTTGAGCCACTTTACTGCAATGCGTCATTGTGTTTGATTTGTTTCCAAACACGTGTACTTCCCTATTTATGTTTTGACTCAGGAAGTTAGCATATTTTTCTCTTGTGTATATTTGTTTATGGTTCCTATTTCAAGTAAGTTTTTAGAGAACTCGATAGGACACTCCTTTTCGTTTATAATTTGTACTTTGCCGTGTTTTCGTTTTCAATTGTTTTAGACTTATGTTTGTGTGCATATGTTTTCTTTTAAAATCTTCCATTTTTTCCATTAATTTTTTAATTTTTAATTCACCTGAACCAAAGGTTCGTGTGATATTTTCTGATTGCATGTTGTTCGTCGTCCGTCTGTCTGTCCGTCCGTCTGTCTGTCTGACTGTTAACTTTCACTTTTTTTACTTCTTCTCTAGAACCACCGGACCAAATTCAACCAATCCTTGTACAAAGAATCCTCGAGTAGAGGGTATTCTAAATTCTTTAAATAAATGGCAAAACCTTTTAAATGGGAGATAATTGCGAAAAAGTAAAAATATGACGATAAAAAGATCTTCTTAAGAACCAATGCACCAGAAATGCCAATATTTGCACTTAAGCTTGTATAAATAGTTAAAATTTCCAATTCTTAAAATTGGAACTCTCAAACTAATACTCCAGCCGTAAGAGGTGTTCGAAGAGTAACATAGAAATACCCCGGTATATAGGGAAATTGTTTAAAGATACAAGAATCTGTTATTCAGGTGAGCGATGTGGCAAAAGGGCCTTTTGTTTTGCTTTTCTCATGCATAATACATGTGTAATACATTGTATATATAGTAGCAATTACATGTACATATCAATATATAAATGTGTATCCAAACTGACTATGATTACTTAAAGTTTGCACATGCACATTTTGTTGATGCAGCAGAAAATATTTTGTGTTTAATAAATTAACATTGTTTTCAAGTGATTTAATTGGCACAGAATAGAGTGCTACTGTAACTATTCTGTGAAAACTCTTGTCCAGATCATATACGTTCTTTTTCCTGGGCCCACTGGGGATCCTACTCCACCCACAGAGAGTGCCTTCAGTTAAAAGGGTCACACGGTGTGTATTGACCTTTAAGTTATGTAGCCCAAGTCGAATGGTCGAGGTCATTACACATCTCTTTAAAATCCGGTTGGTGGCTATAATTCCTTTTTATTGACATAATTTTGCTGTGATTAAACAAAACAATGTTTAATTTGTATGTTAGGGTTTTGCAATGAGCATTCATTATTTGATATGAGCAATTATTCATTGAAGGAGCATGCCTTCTCAGTTCTTTGGTTTGGACTGCGAGGATCACTGCGCATGTGCCCCGGAGATCTGTAATTTATTCCTTGGTTGTTCAGCACGATACAGAAACGATACAGACATTGGTAAGTGTCTTCAGATTAAGTGTGAAAAGCAAAACAGGTCCATCGTAAGTGTCTTCAGATTAAATAAATTTCACACAAAAAGCAAAAAAGGTCCATCTCTTACATCGCTGGAAAATCCAAATTAATGAAATTCACTTAGTCGAGTTACGTAAATTATGCATTGGAACCCTCTTGGGAAAAAAATCCAATGATATTATCCCTTAGAATTCGACCCCCCCCCCCCTCTTCATTAATAAACCAATGATATTATCCCTTGGACCCCCTCCCCTCCATTATTTTTTTTGGAACCACAGATGCACATGCATGCATGACTGTACCCCAAACAACTAGTTGTCATGTTGTAAATTTTGTATTTATTGGCCGTGGTTTCCGACGATGCCATTGGCTTTGATTTTTTTGGAAATTGGTTCTCTTCTCCGTCTTGAAGTGAAATCTGTATGTATAAACATTTTCAACTTTATCGTGGTCATTTCCTATGGATCAGCAAAGCTATTTCAAATGAAATGACGTAAAATAAAAAGCTCTTAATAATTATTTCAGATTATCCGTGGAAAACTAAAGGTTACACTATTGAGCCCAAATATCCTATTAGTGCATCAAAAAGGATCGACGACAATTATAATGGCTTTTTTATTGTGTTTGGAATACTGTGTATTTATAGTTTCATTACTACATTCATGTAAGTATATATATATATAATTGCTTGCCAATTAAAATTTTTAACAGTACTCTTAATTGAGTTTGGTTCATTTCCGCTCTCGGCCGATCCCTACAGCAGAGCTGATATACATGTGTATTATTTTATGGCAAAACGTTACAAGATTATAATGTACATATGTAAATGTCGAATCGATTTGATTGAATATCACCATAGCTCCGCGGATAGAATAGAGGGTTTGTGAACCGCAGACCTCTTTTTTTTGCTGAAGGCTTTTGTTAACTACTGAACTAAACCGTAAAAAAAATCATTTTCCTCCAAAGTGCTACTTTTTCTATATACTTCTTAATCATTATACATGTATAAGTTAACAGTTGATAACTTTTTATTTTTCATTGTTCATTTTTTTTTCATTTATAGAATAATTGTTATGAGGATTAGAAGAAAACAGATTAATATTCTGTATCGTGTTGGCATTCCCCCCACTGATGCACATTCCCCCTCGGAAGATTTCGGAGCAAACCAGGATTCCAGGCAAAACACCCTTGTCCATGATGCATTTCGCGAGACATTTTCATGAAAAAGATAACTTAATCAAGATTGTAGTACGATAAGCACATTGTTGTACAATCATATGTAAATATTCACTGATTGTGTATGTTAATTTTCACTGAAGAACTGACACTTGTTTTAATCAAACTTTTTTGCATATTATGGCATTTTCGCCTTGTCCACATGTATCGCCAACATATGTATCGTGGTATTTTTGTGATTCATTTCAAATTATTTTGGTAAATAAACCAAGTGAACACTTCCTTTATTTCAATAAATTAAAATTCTAAATAGAATGAGGAAAACAAAATTTGAAGTGCACATACGAACTACGAAAATAAACAGCACGAGTTAGCAATTTTCGATTTGGCGCCAAATTGAGAAAGTGAAAGTAACTTGATGTGTATGACGAACTTGTTGAATGTTGTATGTTGACTTCTGTGGCAATTAAGGTATAGAGCGATTTATATGCATGTTCTGAACTGTTTTTGCAACAAGAGTAGTGAAACTACAGCTTATGGTACTAGTTTTAGTGAGGTTTTTTTTAAACACGTTGTTTGAATTTCGACTGGCTGACGGTCTTATACAGTTATGAGTTATGTACTGTCATATGTCTTTAATCAGTATCATTTGTAGGGATTTGAAGTCAATGTAGAATTTTTGGTATATCGAATCAGAATCATTGAGAACAATCGTCCATTCACCAGAAATCAGAAATACCACATAGACTATAGTCTGTCCCAAGATATTTATGCAGCAAATTTGGACGATTTTTAATAAAAAAAAATATACTTACCCGTGAAAGAAGTGCAATTGAAATAGTTGAAAAGGATATTTTCCAAGATAATTTCATTGACACATTATCATCTTTCACTTGGAAAAATTCACAGGAACGAAAACAGATTTCTTACAGAGATTTATTATGGTGAATGTTTACATCTTTTCTCCTTTCGGAATACAATCAGAATACATGTACATCACACAATTTTTCAACGTTATCATCCGGGCTTGCTGCAGTACAAAATCTCCGTAGACATCACTTTTTTAATTAGCATTGTATTGAAACCTGATAAGCTAACAGGGGCGTTTTGACTGAGAAATCTTGGAAATTTTTTCATACTTTTGAATAAACATCATTTGAATCCTGAGGTATTTATAAATATCAAGCAATTAAGCCAAATGTGAATCCAGGATATCTTGGGACAGAGTATATACTCTGTCATGAGTTTTTCCTTCCACCACTTTTTGCTTGATATTTCGATAATTATAAATACCTTTGTGCTAAAACTACGTTCATCCAATGTCCAGATTCCCTGTTTTGAAACGCCCCCTCTACCGCTTCAGGTTTCAATAACAATCCAAAAATAGAAAGTCTACAGGGATTTTGCATTGCATCAGCCATTAAAGCCCAGATGATAATGTTGAAAAATTGCGCGAGGTGTCCAGAGTACTTCCAAATGGAGAAAATATGTAAACATTTCCCATCATATATCACCGTAAGAAATTTGTTTTCGTTCCTGTGAACTTTTACGAGTGAAAAATGATAATTGTTCAATGAAGATATCTTGGACATATTCCCTTTTATCGATTTCAACTGTATTTCTTTCACATGTTTGTGTATCTTTATTAAAAATCATCAAAAAGTGATGGAAGCAATAACTTGGGACAGACTATAGTATGGGTGAATGATTTAATTTGGCTTCATTTCAACCGATATGAATTGTTCTGTGTTTTGAGTTAACATTGAATATCCAGTCATGGGTCTTATATTCATTATGAGAAGTCAGTAGATGATGGTATACAGCTTCAAATACAATCTAGACTGTCTTATGTCAACATATTAGAATGCCCTAAACATGCCAAAAGAAGAAAAGTCACCTAAAATAGGGAGTCACTTGTAGTCTGTACCAAGATATACATTGGTTCATGCAGCCCATTTGGACAAAATTAAAATACACATACATGTACCTGTGAAAGAAGTGCAATTGGAATTGATGAAAGGGAAAAAATCCAAGATAACTTCATTGACACATTTTCATTTTCACTCAGCAACAGGAGCAAAACAGATTTAGGGAGATTTAAAGTGGGAAAGTGGACATCATTTCTCCATTCAGAAGTCACTTGGAGTACCTAGTACAATTTTTCAATGTTATCATGCGGATCTGTTGCAGTGCAAAATCCCTGAGATTATTTTTTAGCCATGTAATGAAACCTGATAAGCTAGAGGAGAAATTTTAAAATATTGTCATACTTTTGAATGAACAGCATTTGAACCCTGAGGTATTTATACATTATCAAGTAACAAAGCAAAATGTGAATCGAGGAAATCTTTGGACAGAGTATAACGAAGTCCAAGACTATACAACTCAGGATCATAACCATGATAACTGGTCATTCCTTAATATGCTTTCAATAATACTTTTTAACAAAGATTTACCAGGTATATATTTTTTATCCTAAACGCACATATATTACCTATTCATATTAAGGCACTATGGCAGCTGTAGAACTGTAATTCTACAGGAAAATGTGGTGTAGAGCTACTCTGTTCTTCACATACAAATGATAAACTGCCATTTACATAGATAAGCACTTTTTTGGAATTATTGATGTAATTTTCTTGCACATTCTGTGGAAATATTTAATGCCAAAATTATTTAAGTGTATACAAATTTATTAATGGAGTTTATCTCTGAACTTCTGGTAGTCTACTTTTTCTTAAAGACCCTTGCTGACCTCGAAAAGTTAGTTATGTATTATTCACATGCACATCAAGACTTGCCATATGCAACTTTGCCTGCAAACAAATCGCCCAACTTTTCATTACCTAGTTGTAAGGGTATATTAAAGAATTTCAAAGATAACTAATGCTACATCATCAGAAGTAAAATGACTAGAGAATTTTTTGGGGGGGAGGGGGTATCAAATTTCTCATGAACTACAGAAAACAAATCAATTTACAATGAAGCTATTTAAGAATCAATTTATGTAACAAAACATAGCACTTTTAGAATCAACTAAATTGGAGAATTAGAGTCTAATTACCATCTGGCTATAAATGAACTTTGTTCTTCATCAGCCTAGAGAATATAAATTTTAAAAATATGTTATAAGCTGGGTTACAGGGATGCATGTTTCTTACTTTTTCTCGCATTATAACCAGTGTGAGAAATGTTTGTCCAGTGCAAGATAGCAGTGTGAGATTTTTCTGTCTGTTGGAAAATGCAAAGTTAGGGATTGAGACTATCCATTAAGTAATTGTTTTGCTAAATTAATTACAATTTACCATATTTTTATTGAAAAAGCTGTCCTATGCTCTCATTTTGTAAAATAATGCGAGAAAAATAATCATTTATTATATACTCGTGTGGGATAGTGAAATTCTACCTCGAGGTAAAGATTCACGGTCTTAGACTCAGTAAAGCCTTGTCCTAGACCGTGAATCTTTTCCCCTCGGTGAAATTTCACTATCCCACACTCGTAATAGTGAATGATTCTATTAATCTCACAAAGGACACAAGAAGGCTTTAGAATGATCAAAATTCCAATTAAGTCTTGTAAAGTTGCATTTACACTTAGATAATTTCTAATTATTTGGGTATAAACATGTAGCATACTACGTGTACCACGCACTGGTATGTAACATCTTTTCAGAATCACTGACCATGCTGCTCAACATGAAGTGACATCATGTTCACAGCTTTTTCAAAGTTACTAAGCTTTTTCTTGAATGAAGAGGAAGACACTGAAGAGGCTGATGTGGACTCAGAAAAATCTCAGCAGGAAAGAGGTAATGATAAAGAGCCAATTTTATATAAATAGTTAAATATCTGCATCAAAATCTGAGGCCTGGGATTAATACTGTGGTCCATACAATTTTAAAATGTGCATCATCTTTCATATTTGGGGGTATTTTTGGGGATGATTCAAAATGATTTATCTGATGTAATTGGCTCCTGTTGTTATAGCCATACCCTATTTCTCCAATGTAATACATAATTGCTTTATAAAAGTTTTGTCAAAGGAGATAACTCTCTGGGCATTTCATATTACATGTATCAATTAATACAATTTGATTCAGTAAGTCACTTGTGTTTATGATTTCTATTATGTAGTAATAAAAGGAAATTAGTTTTGTGTACTATATGTAGCATATAGCCTTAATGATCAAAATTACTATTTTCAAATCTTAGAAGTGGGTTAGTTTGACTGGCTTTTAAGAATCATCTGATTACCTACACAATTCTATTGTGCATTGCATAGGAGATGAGAAAAAATTACTGTAGATTATTAGTTAAACACAAGGAATTAATACCCGCTTAAAATCGCGAGAAGCACCCTTCGCAGATTTTAAAATCTCACCATCAGTTTTTGAGATTTGAGAATACTATAAAAAATAAGGATAAAAGTTCGGCATTCGTGGTTTTATATTCTTGCGATTTGATACAAAACAGTGGGATCGCGGAATGAAGTACTCACGTAATATAAGGAATTTACAGTAATAAGAATCAATAAATTCTCAATAAAGTGTCTTAAACTGCATTGACAAATGTCACAGTCTAGCTATGCAACATGCAACTATATAGTTTGCTGCCTGTATAATCTGACCTAATTTTTTATAAAACACTTTGAAATACCCTTTTGAACTATTTTAACAATTAATTTTGTAATATAGATCTGGAAAGCTCAGATGAAGATGATGAAGAAGGTTTAACAAAGAACTCTAATGGCAAGGTCACCCATATTTACAATGACTACGGACTCATTGATGGTGAGATCTTTTTCTCTTTTCAAACCGTCTTGTCTGAAAAACGACTGACTGTGGGTGAAGAAATAAGCTATGTCGCAACACGAGAGAACATCAAATCTGGATGGAGGGCCACTCATGTTTCAGTGGCAACCAACTGGGAGATGGAAGAGGATGGTCTCAAAGATAAATCCTTGGTTGGAATCGTCGAGAAATTCAACGGAGAATTCGGCACCATTAATGGTCAGATTCAGTTTAGTCTCTCGAACGTGAGTCTGGAGGATTACGTTCCGCATGTCGGAGACTACGTCACGCTGGAGGTTAGGCGAGTCAGTGGTTTGCTGGAAGGGAGCAGTGTCAAGCCCCTGAGGATCTTCCAGAAAGAGGGACAGATATTGGCTGTGCAACAGGATCATGGGTATATCGACGGGGACACGTTTTTCATGATGACCGCCTGCCGTGAGTCGTATCGACCCAGGAAATGGGACCGAGTTCAGACCGTGGTCATTGAGAGCACTCAGGGAAAATGCAGCTGGAGGGCCATCTCCATATCACCTGTGATTGTCGATCCTTCTCTAAGGTAAAAAAAAGTCATATATATGATTTTTTCTCTGCCTCTATGGTTAACAGAAGCTAGCAAGTACATGTTAAGTGTTTAATTTGTTTTACCCCCTGTTCCTTTAGCCTCACTCTGAATAGGTTGATGAGTCAGTTGAAGTACCATTAAACCCCTATTCTCAACCATATTTAGCCTGAACTTTTTCTTATTGAGGACTTGCAAGACTTTCAAAAGGAACTCTTTTCTTTTGACCCAAATGCTTTTTGCATGAGTTTTCCTGGTATTTTTTAAAATGTCAACCCGAAAGAGAGGTATGTATCTTGCTTTTGTCAAAATTTTATTGATTCAAATAGAAATTCACATGAGAAGAAATTGCCTGCATTTCTTTTAAGATCCAGAAAGAATGATTAATTAATGTATATTAGTCAGGTTAATCTTGAAGAGCATTATAGCTAATTAACCCCAGTACTCAACCCCTCCCCATTCCCCATCCAAAATGTTATTACATGTACATTTTAGCAAGCTTTTACCACTATGTACAAACTTTATCTTGTTTCAGTGTTTCCGCCTTTTCTGGTCCCCTTAAATCAAAATTCTTGGATGATCTTCAGAAAAACAAGAATGGCATTCATGTATCCACGGAGACAGATTTTGGAAAGGTTGAGTTAGGGGGTAGGAAAAAGCTGACAGTGTGGATACAGAACAAAGGGGAGACAAATCAAGTATTCCTCAGAGCCCACCTTCCAGCGGAGTGTACACAAATCAAGGTGCAAGGTTTGTATACTCACTCCTTATGTAAATGAAAGAAAAAAATTTTACAGTGACATGTCAGTAATGGTAAAAAACTCATGAAAAGTTTTGCAAGGTAGTATAGATTCCCTGCAGTTAATTGGCAAGGCTGCTGAAGTTTTCATGGTCGCTTCATGAATATTCACATTTTTTCATTTACAAATAAAATCATGCCTTGTCACTGAGAATTCTTTAATTTTTAGGACTGTATATATTAATTGTTATCAAGTATTGTATTTGAGCATCCAAATGAGTAGTGAGATTGCCATTTTGAAAGTGTGTAGGAACTAATTTGAATTATTTATGAAACTTGGAAAACTTCAGTAAGTTGACTCCAGGTCAGTAAGCACACTGTCAGTCAAAACTTATCATGCGTTTCCAGTAAATATGCAAACCCGCAATTTCATATGTCAGAGGATAATTTTTTTTTAAAAGATCATATTTTGGAATGAATTCTGCTCAGTGTCATAGATATTGGTGTACCGGTATTTGACCAATCATGTCTTCTGATAGAATGATGCACATTTAAATGGTTATGTTTTTACAATGCATTGTCAAGTGTAATGAATTTACAGGTGTTAAATACTTAAATGAACATGCGGCCATGATGAAGAAGGGGAATGTGGAGGTCATCAAGGGAAAGATAACTCTGTATCCAGCGATGTCACTGTACATTAATCTCTCAGTGGAGGCAAGGTACTGTAGACTCCTTATTTTACACTAGTTCCTAATACTGCTTTTCAGCCTTAATTGTGTTTCATGTAATCATGGGATATAAAAGCCGTTAATTTACAAATTTAAAATGGTTACTGAATGTAGATAAAATTCTTACTTTTCTGTTTTTGCAGAGAAAAATATTTCCTTTGTTTGTAAAAATAATGGCAGTGTAATCTTTGTTTCAGTTTTCCAGGTTTAGACAAACAGCTTCTAGTTGTGACGTTTGAAAATTTCCAGATTGGACGTTACATCACTGCAGAAATCACTGACCCATATCATTCCATGGTAACCATTGGACCGGCCTATAGAAGAGGAGAGAAGATGTCCTCATTCACCAAGTACAGAGCCTCTGCAGCTTCAGGTCAAAACTGGGTCGTTCCAGGTGAACGACCTCAAAGGTAAGATCACTGACCTATATTTACAATTTACCCATGTGATACATAACAACATTGTACTTGGAATATTTTGGTGAAAGTTTCAAATAATAATGGACAAGGGTTTTATATTCTTACGCTTTAACCTGTACAAAATTGTATATATTTCAATTATTTTGTAAGTTGTTGATTTTAGTGACCCAGAGTTCAATGTTGTCAGGGAATGTTGTTAATATGTTTCCAAGAGGGGGACATTACATGTGAAAGTTTTTTGGTTAGTCTGTGTGTCTCTTTGTTTATCTGCCTGGGACTCTGGGACTTTAATTTGTCTTGGTATTATGTTTTCATTATATAAGGCACAAACTTCATATTTTATGAAGCGAACGTCCAGTGTCATTTTCACTGAAAAGTTAAGGCCAATAGAGCTTTAAAATAGTACAAATTTATCTTCATTGAGCTTTGCATTTTCAAGGACATAATTTTCTCAATCACATATTATTTTGGCCTGTCTTTTGAATAGAATGTGTCTTTACCCTTTTTCCAAATTATTTACATCTAATAATTTCTAATTTGATTAATATCTAGCTTATCAAGGTCAGGGGTTGATATTAACTGATTTAGTTCATGATCATTCAAGGTCAAATTCATCACAGAGATCCAATCAATTTATATTTACTACATTGTAGCTAGCATTGGTATCATAAACAACCCTCAAATATAAACAGAAAGTTCTTGCAATGATTCCTGGACTAGAAGATCTGTTTTGTGTCTTGACAGACTATTGAAATAACCAGAGTTCATTAAATGAATGTCTTTGTAGGAATGGCCGGACCCATGTCTTAAAGTTGCCCAACCGCCTGCCCCAGTACCCTGTGCCCCAGTTGCTGAGGGAATGTATTCTGAATGGAGACCCACTACTGGAAATCTGTCCAGAGCTAACACAGGTAGATTAGTTAAAGTTCATGACTTTATTTTATTTTTTTACCCAGTCAACGGAATCTTCAAAAAATAATTTTCAATAGCAGTTGAGAGATGTACAATAAATACATTAAGTTCAAATGACTATTTTTTGGCAGGAGCTTACTCCAGAGAACTATGTGAAAAGGATGAAGACGCTTCTACACTTGGAGGAGATCCAGATGGACATTGACATCAGAGAATTTGACCTGAGCAGGGTCAGTTTGTCTCTCTCTCTCTCTCTCTCTCTCTCTCTCTCTCTCTCTCTCTCTCTCTCTCTCTCTCTCTCTCTCTCTGCATAATGTTCATTACATATGTAAGAGAATGATAATGGTTTTATCATGTATTACTATGTATTTATAAATCCTTACATGCTGTATGTTTTCTGTATATTAGGTTACTATGAGACCTGTAGGAGAGTTCTTGGGGCTAGGAGTTCCAGGTTTGGCTGAAGGGCGACCTTCTGTGTTGCTAGGAGACAAGGTCATGCTCTCTGACCCCTGTGACCCACAAGGTCCTGTGTATGAAGGATATGTACATGAGGTATTGAAATGCAAGGAAAATATATATTTCCTATATATACATGTAGAACCTTTTTTTATGTTCTTTTTATATTGGCCTGTTTGTCAGGAGAAGGTGTAAATCATTAGCTAGTGAAAATTTAGAGTACTGTAGATTTCTAATTAAAAGCAAGGAATTACTATCCGCGTAAAATTGTGAGAATTTCATCTCGCAGATTTTAAAATCTCAATGTTATTTTTCAGACAGATGTAAACTTAGTAGAACTATTTTGCATTCGCAATTTTATATTTTTGCAATTTAATGCAAAACAATTGAATTGCGGAATTAAGTACTCAGGTAAAATGAGGAATTTACAGTATTTTATATCTTTGTAACAGGCTGTAATAAAAACTCACCCTACCCTTTATCAATCTAAGATATGCACTATCACAGCCCCCTCCCCTCAATTAAAGAAGTTTACAGTACGTTGATATTTACAGCAGCACCAAGAAATCATTAATCCACACAATACAGTTATGCAGTTATCACGTGCATTAGTTCAATTCATGAATGCTTTTGTCAATTTAACAAACATTATGATTTATAAGCATGTATTATCATTACATTGAATGTTTATCTTTAGGTTTTGAGTGAGGAAGTTCTTCTCAAGTTTAATAACGACTTTCACTTGCAGTACAATGGAAAGGATTATGACGCACAATTTACCTTTAACAGGTGAATTTAATTTTTTTTCCAAAGAAGTCTTTTATTTCTAAAATTAAGTTCCTTGTTAGTGATATTTTGTTGTTGAAATTCAAAATGCTAGTTTTCATAACTATTACTATATCAGCTAACATGATAATTTAATTAATGGAAATGGAACAAATTTTTCTGTAGATCTTCAGTCAGAAGGTGTCACCAAGCGGTGCAGTTTGCTGGAAATTTGGAGGAAAATGGTAATTCATTTATAGTACAGTCATTACTGACCAAAGAAAGAACACCATAATTTTAAAGCTATTTTGTAAGTAAAAATTTATTTAGAATCTAAAGGAATTAGCTTTTAAAATGATTGGACTATAAGGTACATGTCCTATTATTGTCAGAGACATAAAAGTTTTTAGGTTTTTTTTCTGTCTGTTCATCTTTCTACCATCCTTCTCAATCTGTTTGGAACCGTATTTGCTTTAGAGAAAGGTCAGAGAGCAAGGTCAGTTATAGGGTCAAGGTTATTGATAGAGGTCAAAGGTCAAATTTACTCCTCTTTTGATGCACAGTCCAAATGCTTTAAATTGTGTACCAAGAGAACAATTTCAATTTCAATTTCAATTTCAATTTCTTTATTAACCAATTAAGGGCCCTCAAGGGGCAACATGAAGACTGTTGACATACAACATGAGCCGTTTATAAAAATTGCCATCATACCAATTTCCAAATTTATTCAGTATAAATATCATGTAATATAATAATTATGATATTGGGTTTGCAAGGAACTTTCACATTGATGCCTGTGACCTACTTTCAGTTTTATTCCCCTCCCTTGTCTCCCCAAAACCTTCGCAACTACAGAGGACCCCCAGCAGTAGATCACTGACCAACCCTGGGGTCACAAATGGACAGTGCATGGGAGATGGAGCCTTGCACTTCTTCAACTCCAAACTCAACACGAGGCAGAAGGAGGCTGTGACCCGGATCTTACATGGACAGTCCCGGCCGGTACCCTATGTACTGTTTGGTCCACCAGGTACTGGGGATTGGGAAAAATTGAACTCTGTTACTTTAAGATAGTGCTTATTGAATTTTTTTCTTTGAGCTGATGTGCATTGAATGTATTTGAAATGGTCCATTTTTTCCATTTTCCTTGAAATTGTCCTATTTACTGGCAGGTGTTGTATACTTACATGCTTTTGTAAGCATCCACATAACTGTCCATTTTATATGCACTTTTCTGTGTACCGGTTATTCTGCCAATCACATGCTACATTGGGGTTCACTCTTAGAGTAGAGGGCATAAATCTCACTTATAAAACTTACAGAATCTGCAATGGCAAAGAGGGTACTGATTGTCCTTTAAGAACAAATATCAAGTTACAGATAAATTCACAGTGCAGTATTTTCTTACCCATTAATACTATTTGACAGTCGTTTTTGTTATATAAAGATCTTGAGTTTTATGAATTTGTTGTTGTAGGTACAGGTAAAACTATGACGGTGGTGGAGTCCATTCTACAGGTGCTGACCAAGATCTCACACAGCAGGGTACTGGCCTGTACCCCCTCCAACAGTGCCGCCGACCTCATTGTAAGAATCCATAGCTGTTAGTGTCTTTATAGCTAGTCAGTACAACTCATTGTAAGAGTCCATAGCTGTTAGTGTCTTTAAAGCTAGTCAGTATACCTCATTGTAAGAGTCCTTAGCTGTCAGGGTCTTTATAAGCAAGGCAATTTATATCATTGTTAGAATTTATAGTTGTCAGGCTATAACAGCTAGTAGTGCACTTTTAGTTACTGTCAGGATCTGTATATTAGCTAGTCAGTACACCTAATTGTCAGAATCTCTCTAGCTAGTCTGTACGCTCCACTGTAGGAATCAATATTTGTCAAGATCTGTATACTGTAAATTCCTTATATTATGTGAATACTTAATTCCGCAATCCCACTGTTTTGAATCAAGTCCCGAGGGAATAAAATTGCTAAGGTGGAACATTTATCCATATTTCTCATTGTTCCCAACTCTTAGAAAATAATGGCGAGAATTTAAAATCCACATTTAATTAGGAGTTTACAGTAGCTAGTTAGTAGATCACACTGTCAGAATACACAGATCTAAAGTTCTGTATAGACCTCAGTGTAGGATTCTGTAGATGTCTGGATCCGTATAACTAGTCGGAGATCTAACTGTCATGATTATTTAGCTAGACAATATACCTCTTTATATAGCTTATAGCTAACTTGGTACTGCACTGATTACATATTACAGTAAAACTCGGTTATAGCGAAGTCCTAGGGACCAATGGATTTACTTCGTTATATCCGTAATTCGTTATATCCGTATAACGAATTCGTTATAATAACTGTAGAGAATTCACTATATAAACGTTTTCTTTCACCAGACTATAAATTTTGTTCATTGAGGCTTAAAATAGAAATACATTACGTTGATACCTTTGATAATCGGATTATAAATTGAAAAATATTAAAGAACATAATTTCATTCAAACTACTATGTAATATGGTAGTGTAAACTTTTTTAACTGTAAAGAAATTTGTTATAAAAGAGGTAAATATTGTTATTATTCAATTCTACGGGATTCAAAATGAGTTCGCTATATCCGTAAATTCGTTATATCCGAATTCGTTTTAACCGTAAAATTTTGATAAGATTTGATAAGAATTTTACTGGGGATTCAAAAACACTTCGCTATATCCGAGAAT
The DNA here is from genome assembly GCF_025612915.1 of Magallana angulata. Classification (NCBI taxonomy): domain Eukaryota; kingdom Metazoa; phylum Mollusca; class Bivalvia; order Ostreida; family Ostreidae; genus Magallana; species Magallana angulata. The sequence goes on along the minus strand of NC_069118.1, from coordinate 27,458,448 downwards.
TCGCTATATCCGTGTTCGTACTAAACGAGTTTTACTGTACTCACTTTGTCTCTTTATTCCAGGCCGAGCGGTTACACATGAGTGGTGCTGTGAGGACATGTGACATGATACGGCTCAACGCATCTCAGCGAAGTCAGGAGGTGCGTCGTGAAAGCTACATCTTATAGCAACTGTTCAATTTAGGGACCCTAAACTAATGATAAACATGTGAAAGAGTGATCAATAACATGTAAAGCTCAATTGTACCGTTCACATTCAGACAAGCTCATAATTAAAAAGGAAAACCATTAATAATTGTATAATTATATTAAATTTCTTGCATTGAATGTTATGTGTAATCTGCTTTTATGATTCTAAATTAAATATTATATTTGCTTTATTTGGGCAGGGTATTCCTGAAACCATCATGCCATACTGTACGACGGGAGAAGATCTGGACATGGCGTCTCATTATCGTGTGGTCGTTAGTACCTGTATCTCTGCCGGAACGCTGTACATGTGTGGAATCAAAGCAGGACACTTCACACATGTTTTTGTTGATGAGGTATTTAATAAATTGGGTTTTTTGTGACCTATTTAATAGAAAAGATTTTTTTTTTTTTTCATTTTGAATCACTTAATTTTTTGACACTAAAACCTGCATGTGTTTTTTTGCAGGCTGGCCAAGCCACAGAGCCAGAATGCTTGATTGCTGTGAATATGGCAGCAGGAGAAAACTGTCAGGTCTGACTTAAACTATGTATACCTGGTGCTAAAAAATTTCAAGATCTCTCTGGAGCAAAGACACTTTCCTTGTGATGTCCATTTCCTTAGAACAGGAGTCTTTCATTGGCATTTCATTTTAAGGCTTCAAAAAATGTCTTCTTTCTTGGACAGGTCATTTTGGCTGGTGACCCCATGCAGTTAGGTCCAGTCATAAGGTCAAAGTTGGCCAAAGGTCATAACTTTGACCTTTCTCTGTTGGAAAGGTTAGTAGACATGCCTATCTATGCAAGAGATGAGGACAAGTTTGTTAACCATGGAGCTTATAATCCACTTCTGGTAAATATTTTAAATTATTTACATTTTTCTGTTCATCTTCATCAGGTCCATTTTATTTGTTTTATAAGTGTGCAGACTACGCTCTGACTGTAATGTTTTAATGTTATGCCAGGTTTATGCAAAGGTGCTGCCCTAAAAGAGTTAAAAATTAATTTGTTTTACCTTATAATAATCTAGAGCAAACAAATTAAAGATGATTTGTTTTACTGTAATGGATTACAGGTAGATATATAATGAGCCCTTTCTATGGCATGATACTAATGTTTTACTCCATCAGGTGACCAAGCTAGTGGACAACTACAGATCCCACCCGGCCATACTGACCTTGACCTCCAAGCTGTTTTACTATGATGAGCTGAAGGAGAAGGCGGACAGAGCGCTGACCCATTCCCTGTGTCAGTGGACAGGCCTGCCAAGAGCGGGTTTCCCTGTCATATTCTATGGAGTCAGGGTAAGTGCATGGTCCTGCTTGTAGCTTAACAAAAGAAAAAAAAAACCAGATGGTGTGTGGTAGTTATGGTTTTCATTCTAGGTCTGGCTATTGTGTTCACCCTTTAGCTAGATCAGTCGAGTGCTTGCTGGATCTGGATGCCAGAGGACCTGGTATTCAAACCGAAGCAGAGGCAATATCTGGCTCTGTTGCATCTGGGTTCCATCTGAGTACTCTCTGGGTGTTGAGAGAGATTTACTCCTCAGGTGTTGGCACTCCGGAAGAGTTGAGGATAACTCTTTCTTTGAAGGAGGACAATGTGGTAGAATAATGTACATAGTATATAGCATTCCTTTTAGCTCTGGCTTGTGGGTTAACCCTTCATCTCTATCTGTAGAGTGCTGTTCTAAAAATTTTAATTACAAATATGACTTCGAAAATTGGAATGTACATGTACTGTCTTTCAGCCATTAATAATATCTTAAATTCTTTTAACCTCCCCTCAGTGTTTGAATTTTAACATAGAAAGTCTTCATATATGATGTCCTTCTAGGTCAAACTGATATGTGAATAGCAGGTATTGCAAACATTTTAAAATTGAAATATAAAGTGTGATACAAGTTCATTTTATCAATTTGAATTTATTTGAGAAATTGAAAATTTAAGAGTTTATGCATTTTTTGTTTTATTGGAGTATAGAACAGTGTTTATATTTCTTGTAGGGGGACGATCTGAGGGAAGGAAACAGTCCGTCCTGGTTTAACCCTGCAGAGGTTGTGCAGGTCGTGAGGTACCTCCAAGGGGTACAGACAGAACAGTCAGTAGCTCCAGACGACATAGGAATTATTACTCCGTACAGGAAACAGGCATGTGTGAAAAATGGTAATAAATACTCGTGCATTGATTATTTGATGGTGGTAAGAATTCGTTTTTGACATTTTTATGTTTCTAGGTGGAGAAGATCCGCCTTCTTATTGACAAACTTGGAATGGAGAGGGTCAAGGTCGGGTCCGTAGAAGAATTTCAAGGTCAGCAGAGGAAGGTCATCATCATATCAACGGTATGTGTTACCATGTATCTGTAAAAAAATTGTTTCTGATTTCATTCTTTAATCAGCCAATTTCATTCTTTAATCAGCCATTCATTTTAATAAATTAACTGAATTTCAAGGACTATTTTTCTTTATTAATTTCTTTTTAGGTTCGAGCCAATGAGAGAATGATTGGATTCGACAAGAAACATACCCTTGGCTTCCTCAGCAACCCAAAGAGGTTCAATGTCGCCATCAGCAGGGCTCAGGCCCTCCTGGTCATTGTGGGCAACCCATACGTCCTTGCTCAGGTTCTTGTTAATAGATTGATCTGATTAATTGATTGATTGTTTATTGATTTGTGTCTCATTCATGCTAAGACAGCATTTCAGGATGTATGAAGTTTCACTCTTCTCATCCTTCTAGTAAATATTTGTACCGGGTACATAAAACTTATTCCATCAGCTTCTGATCTGGTGCCACCTGAATATTACAACTAATGCATAGCGCACAACAAGCAATAATTGTTACCTAATTTTTTGTACTCCATTATTTGGTATCTATTTTATGGTCTCAATGATCACTAAGCAAACACTATCAATTGAACCATGGTCATATCTCTGAATTTATTCCTGATACTTTGCTACAAGGTAAAGGTGTTTCTCTAGTTAGAATTTTATTCATTTCATATAGATGTAGTTACTGCATAATGTAAACAATTGACCTATTCTGTAAGTAGAATCTCAATAAGTCAACGTCTAGTTATACCTTACAATACTGAAGGCTGAAGAATTAAAGGAAATTAAAAGAGGCCTGACCTGGGGTTTTGCATCATATGATTTTTTTTAATGGAAATTGATTTATATTTAGTTCAATTACTTTCTCCTTCCAACAGGATAAATACTGGCAGGTGCTGATCCAGTACTGTATTGAGAACGGTGGATATTGTGGGTGTGACATACCAGAACTCTACCCACAGGATGTGTCAACCAATCAAATGCAAGACACTTGAAAACGTGAATATTGTTGGTGTGGCATACATACATACCAGACCTCCACGCAGGATGTGTTGATCAATCGAATGCAAGACGCTTAAAACTGTGGTTATAAAATGAAAATTTAATTGTTGATTTCATGTTTGGATTGAATATATATATATTAGAAAATGTGCGCTTGATTTGTTATCGATTTTTTCTGTGATTTTCTTGTTTTTCTGAACAGTTGTCCAGAGACTAACAGTGTGATCGTTTTATGACCTAACATTTAAGACGATCATGATTCAATGTACCTAGTCATCAGATTTCATTGACTAGTTATTTGAACATATTTTATTGTATGAATTACATTTACTTGTATTTCATAGGATTCATCTTGTTTTGATATCAGCAAGGCATGTTTTCTTCTACTCATATTTCATGCTTTGATCCTTACGAAGTTGTCTTCATTCATTGAAATTTTTTGAATCTCAGCAAGGTATGCTTCATTCTCATGCTCATATTTCATGATTCATGCTAAAGTTGACTTAAATTAGCTAGAGCATACACAGAATTACTCTGTAGCTGTTATTGACTGTACAGCTTTATCCCAAAGAAAATGGTGCTGTCGCAACCTACATGTAGCATTATGCACAGATGATGAATATGAATTTACATGGATGTACATGTACGAATGTATAGATATATGTAATGTATTACATATTGTTATAATGTTGCACAATTCAACCCTGATGCATTCAATTTGACAAAATCATTATAAAATCTATGCAACAATTGTGTTAATTGTCTGTTAAGTAGTATAAGAATTCTGATGGAAGAAATGAATTAATCTGATTAGTGTTTTTATTGATTGGTTGCATAGGTGCTTGAAGACAGGACTAACCCATCTATATGCAACATCAATATGTAATATTACATAAAGTATTGTATATAATATAAATACATGTACCAGAAGATGGATATAATTTTTATAAAAGGGTTGTTACAAGTAATTTTCTCAGTGAAGTTATGAAGTAGATCTGATTCAGAAATATGTCATAAAAATACAGTTATTTGAATTTTGATTCTGAGGAATGAGTGGTTCAATCTAATGATGCTGAGATTTTGGGAGAAATTAATATATACTAATTCTTCAGTTATGATCTATTAAATCTTTGAATTAATTAAACACACAACAAATATTGATGCTCAACCTTGTAATACAAGATGAAAAAATAATTCCTGGGATTTAAAGTGTTTAAATTTTTTTGTGTTGTGTTGTGTGTGTGGTATTTTTTTGGGTTTTTTTTTTCAATTTTCAGATGGAGCCTATTCATTTAATTTTGTGAATCATATCAGAATTTTTGCTACTATAGGTTTAACGTTATGTTTCGGATTATAGTAAACTAAAAAGAGGGACGTATGTACACGTCCCTGCTAGAGAACATTAGTTGGGGAAAAAACTTCTACAGCGTACGTAATAGTGCGTTTCACGGTTCTATTGTCATTACAAGTCCAGACAGAGTTGTCTTTCATTTGTTTACGGAAGAACCAAGGTTGGGCTGTTTTGTTTATTATGCATCCCCCCGCGTTAGAGACCGATTATTATTCGAGATCAACAACATTCGCTGGTTTCCAATCATCTAACATATTTCAAAACAATCAAATAAATGTAAACATGTGAGTTAATAATGAAAATTTAATAAGGATCATAATATTTATAATTACACTTTGAGCTGGCGATGTTGGTCCGACCGAATCAACATGTGCGCGACAAGTAACAGCTGTCATACCACGACAGAATTTCCTCGGCAAGACAGAAACAATGGCTGAAAACGTGAAAGTAGCTGTTCGAGTGAGGCCTTTCATATCCTTTTGTAATCAATGTTTATTCGTTTAAAGTTGTTTGAAAAGTTTTTAAAAAGTGTCGTCATATTTTTTTTTATTTGTATTTTTTCTTTATGATATTTTCTGGCTCTGATAAACATTTAAATTATACTGTCATCAGATATCATGTCACCTGTGGATTTCGAAATTCCGAACTATAATACATAGTGTACACAGTACTATGGCAAACCTTTTTTTCATTTAGTTAATGTTGTATCTTAATATATTATATTTCTGGTTGAGGAATATTTGCATTATACTGTTCCAGCAATGTTTGTTGAAAATTGTAATCCTCATACTACATATTAATATTTTTTTTACTAAAGACTTTTTTAAACATAATATTTCACATGCAGTATGAAGGTTCTAATTATTATTAATATCACCAGAATATAACCCAGTGGGCACGCAACGTTGTTTCAACGTTGAGAAATGGTTGAAATCAAGTTGCAACGTTGATCAACCATTATTCAACGTTGAATCAACGTTGAGGTTTAAACGTTGAAACCCAAACCATAACTCAACGTTGATTCCACGTTGAAGACCCAACTTATTTTCAACGTTGAAGACATAAACCACTTTTCAAAGTTGAAACAACGTTTTAATATATTAATGAAACTGAACACATATTTTCAAATTTAAACTTCCTTATCATTTGTTTAATTTAGGTTTTACTTATATTTTGTAAAGTGGAAGCAATAAATGACGTACGTGTTTTTACAAATATTAAATGTTAATTTGAATACAATTTTATCTTATATATATTCCAATAAAATTAATATATTATTATCTTATCCAATTAAAATATCAATTTTCTTTTAAATGAAAAGTTAAATTAATATTTCACATAACATTTTTATAAAAAAGATTGTTTTCATACAAGAAATTTGAGATTGAGCTGTGCGTACAGCACGTGGCTAATTGCATTTTAACTGGGTCAGTGAGAAGGGGATGCGCGGACCTATCACTACTGCAAGCACTGCTGATCAAGGGAGTTATGCAATTTACCAGGCTGCTCTATGTCAGCTTGACCGCTAAAGACGCTATTGGTGAACAAAGAAAGTCAGTTCTTAGGTACACCTCGTGCAGTCACTACGCAGGTTTTATGTACAGTAAAATGCCGGGATTTTAGCTTTTGGACGATTAATTTGTGACTATTTTATATTTAACTCTGGAGTATCTTGGGAGTTATTTTTTAAATCAGTCTGCAGAATGCAAATGATGAACTGACAATTGTGGATTCTACGTTTTTGTGTTGACATCCTTTGTTTCATGCCATGGAAAACAAGCATGGCTACCATTTGGCGGAATGTACGTGGTTTCTCCTACAGCCTTATTTAAAACATTTTGAAATGCCAAGTTCAACTTTTTAACGAGGACTTAATACACAAGTTGTTTAGCAAAGGATATACTCAAATACTACTAGGATTTAAATAAAGTCTGACTTTATACTTTTGGATTTTTTTAATAAAGTGTCAAAACACATAAAACAGCACAACTTAATAAAAGACGATATGTTTATAAACAACATTTTACAAAAATTACTTAATTTTAACTTTTTTTTCATTGTCACATCTATATATATATTTTAAACCAGATTTCAACACAATTTCTACGTTGAATCAACGTTGAACTTTGACGTTGAAACAACGTTACATTTTCAACGTTGCCTCAACTTTCATATGCAACATTATTTCAACGTTGTTTCAACGTTGAAATGCCCGCTGGGAATGCAGGGGTTCAAGATTCCATTCCTCATCGAGTCATTGCATGATTTAATTTGAGATTTTACATATGATACTCTCAAATTTCTTGTGGAGTTCTTAAAAAATTAAAAAAAAAATTAAAAGCTAATTTGGAATTATATCAGTTTTGCAGTTTGATATTGAAATATATTTTGTAACAAATATTTGTGATATATAAAACCAATATTTCCTTAATATATCGCACAATGACCGCGAGAAGCAGAGAAAGGCCACCCTCATCATTGATATGAAGGGGAACAGCACGTACATCAAAAACCCTGAGGACTTGAAGGCCGAGCCTCGCTCTTTTGCCTTTGATTATTCGTACTGGTCACATGATGAATTCAAGGAATCGTCCAGTGGCTATCTGGAACCCACAGGAAGCAGATATGCTGACCAGGTAATATATATATATATTACTGTAGATTCCTTATTATATGTAGGGAATTAATATCTGCTTAAATTGCAAAATAACCATAGTCCCCCAAATAGAATTTAAAATCTCAATTCATTTTTTCTTAGATTGTTAACTTTTAAATTATCGTCATTTTAAAACCTCACTTGACGTACAAAAATTTTGCATTTGCTGTTGGATTGTGTGTGTGATATTAAATCCTTCTCTGCGCCATAAGGTGCATAAGGCCCATTGATACTTATCCCCGGTTTCTGTGATGCTAAGCGGATGAGTCATTGACTCCCCCTGGATGGGACACCAGTCCATCGCAACTTAACCCCCAGCATAAGCGGGTACCCAAGTTCAGAATGTCAAGTGACCTGGCAGCTGGGTTTGAACCAACGACCTTTTGGTTACTGGCCTAATGCCCATGACCACTGAGCCATGTGCTCCACTATGTGTGGTATTTGATGCGAAACACGAATCTACTGTAGTCTTATATACCCACTCCCTATTCCCCTCCCCCTCTCTGTCTATTTAAGTTTAAAGTACTTAATTTGCTCTTTTAGGAATTAGGAAGTTGGGTTTTACATAAAGAACATGTTGTACCAGTGCTCTTTATGTACAGGAAGTAGACACCATAAAGAAAAATAGCTTAATAACTAAATAAATGTCTGCATGTTAAATCAAATCATCGACTCCAGTCTACAGGATCCATTACGAAGTATAGAGATAATGGACATGCATTCTAAAAGGACAAATTTGTATGAATAATTGATGGAATTTTATTGATGCGCGCTTTATAGACCAGCCCAGTTTTACCTTCTGTTATAAGTGGTAGAAAGCTCTTTGAATTAAGACATTTATATGTATGGTTTATTGGAAAATAAATTACCGTAGTAATGTATAACAGTACAGAGTACAGTACAATATATACAAATTTGTATTTATTCACCATGGCCATTATAAGGAATGCATAATGTTAAACGTGTATATTAATTTCAAATTTATACGAGTACATGTTTTACTAATTTTAATTCTATAAAATTTCCAGGAGCAGTTTAAATCTTTTGCAGACAAGACGCACTACTGTACATCAAAAACTTTCTCAGCTCATTAAATTTTCTCTGTGCCTGAAACTTGATCCAGGAATCTCATTTGTGTCTGCTAATCTTGATCAGAGCAAAAAATAAGTTCAATGGCTATAGGATTTTATGAGTTTCCATTTAGGTCTGCATGTAGCTTTGAGATTTAAGATTAATCTTTGTATTAATTTTTCGGAGAGTTAGCGATCGATGAATGCCGAAAAAAATAATCAATGAAGATTCAGCTGACGATTTTTTATGGTTTTTGAATAATTCATCAAGTGCTGGCTGCGATTATTATGTATTCTTAGATAATCTGGGTGGTTTTCTTTTTGTAAAGCAGATTATTTTTGGCTAAAATTTTAATTTGAAAACAGAATTAAAGGGAGAGTGTTTACAGGTAAGAGTCATGTTTACACAGCTTCTTAAACTCGCTTTTGTGTAGGGGGGTTGTTTACTTTATGTCATAAATCATGGATGACAACCCATTTAAGTGTACGTGTATGTAGTAAAATTAAAGGTCTGATTTACCTTGTTTGTTAAATTTTGAGTTTATAAGTTGTCATGAAAACATTTTGGTGAGAGAGAGAAGATGTATAAAGTAAAATTAAAGATCTGATTTAATATGTGTATTTTTTTTTATAAGTTGTCATGAAAGAATTTTTGAATTATAGTTGGCAGAGAGAGAGAGAGAGAGAGAGAGAGAGAGAGGAGAGAGAGAGGAGAGAGAGAGAAACATAAACATGGGAGGGAGGGGGAGAGAGAAAGGCCCTTGACAGTGAAAATTCAAATTCTGAAAGTTCCAAATATTTTTTCAATTGTTTTAAAGGTCTATTATGTTTCATTTACGTTAGGCTGAGATACATTAGATACCATATAACCACTGTGATTTAAAAAATCTTCCATTTTCAGAGGAGGGTATTTGATGACCTTGGGAGAGGTGTCCTTGACAATGCCTGGAAGGGCTACAACTGCTCCTTGTTTGCCTATGGACAGACAGGAAGTGGAAAGTCCTACTCAATGGTGGGATATGGTAACAATAAAGGAATTGTCCCTATTTTCTGCGAGGAACTCTTCAAAGGAGTGGAGGACAAAAAAGCCACAGCCGGTGAAAATGAAGAGTACCAGGTTTGAATTTTTATGCTCCCCTCCCCTATCTTTTTCAGTTTATTTTTTTAACTCCCTCCAAAAAACTTTTTGTTTTTTTTTAACCAAAAAAAGTTTATCACAGCTGAGGCCTGTTCAATAATGACATTATGAAAAGTGCATGGAAGCTTGCAAGCGCTTTCCAACATTCCATATCCAGCCATAAATATTTAGTATGTGCTTGCAAGTGCCCTTATACTTCTCTGCCAAACAGAGCTGTAGTAATTACTTGTTTATATGTAACAAGTAATTGCTTGCTCCAAAACAAAAAATATAATATGCTTTATGTCATGTATGCATAATTCAATGCTCATTTTGTCTCTTTGCCCATATAGCCATGCATCAAAGTTCACATGAAGAACCGCATGCATCAGATTATGATGTAGAACGATTAGAAACCAATATGAAAGAGCTTAGTAGCTCTAGATATCAAAACTAGCTTTGAATTTATGTCAATTAATGTTAGAAATTGACAAAAATTTCATTTTACTGTATATTTTAAAGATAGAGAGCACATTAGGCACAATTTAAATGAATAATAATATTGAGATTAAAATCTGCTAAAAAAAATTAGGCTTTACAAGTACACATTATTTACACCTAGTTTAAGAGCACAACAGTGATACATGCATTTATTCAATTTTGCTATGTTCAAATTTTGCAAAAAGGATTTGAAATGCTGATAATTTTTGTTTGCATATTTTCAGGTGACATTGAGCATGCTGGAGATTTACAATGAACAGGTCAGGGATCTCCTTAATCCAAAATCCATCGCTCAAAAAGGCGGATTAAAAGTCCGACAGCATCCGTCCAAGGGATTCTATGGTATGGACTGGGATTCGTTTAAGATGTTTAACTGTTAATTGTAAATGTATTATTTTGTGATTTTAGATTGACACATTATACCTGGTATGTGCATGCATATAATTAATTATGATAAAAGATGAATTTTTTGTATTACAGACATGCATTTTTCCTTTTTTTGTATATTGAAATGTTCTCTGCAACGGAAATCTTTACAATGATTGATATATGTTCTATAATATTAGACTATTTAATATATCTGTGAATGAAGATTTGTCATTTGTCATTCAGTATTGATATATAAATGTATGTTCTATTAGAATATCTAAATTATCTGTGAATGTAGATTTGCCTTTTGTCATTCAGAGTATTTTGGTTGTTGACTGATTTTAGTGGAATCTCTGGTCTCCTGTCCTGTCAGCAGCTACAATGACATCGAGAACAGAATCAGCGAGGGAACACGAAACAGAACTGTGGCAGCCACAAACATGAACGCCACCAGCAGGTAACAGAAGGCAATAATTAAAGTACTGAATGGACTGTCAATATTTCCTAGCTTCTTATAGAAATGTAAACATAGTACTTATTTATACTTTTAGGTAACTCAATGAATTTTGAGTGTATAAAACCTTTTATTGTGCAAATTAATATTCTCAGCAAGACTTAAATTGATAACTGAATGAAATATTTCGGCATAAATTGACATAAGTTAGTGCAAATTGTCATGAATTAGATTCCAAAAGGAATTGACAGTTTAGATCTAGGCAAGGAATCTGCAATGAAATTGCATTCAGTTTGTATTTTCTCTGAATGAAGATATATAATTACATTTAAATGAACTTATTGCAAATAGTCTTTTAGTTGGTTTCTTATGTATGCACCCTATTAATCCATGTGTTATGAATATTTTTTCCTTTATTTATAGCCGAGCTCATACCATTGTTGCCATCACATTTGTCCAGAAGACCCCGAATGAAACGGGACAGAGCATGACAAGGACATCGGTGGTGAACCTTGTTGATCTGGCAGGAAGGTGAGTCAGAGGTCAAGGATAAATTCAAAGGTCAAGGATTAGTCAAAGGTCACAAAAAAGATACATGGAAAAGTTTTAAACTAATTTCTGTATACAAATTATGATCCTTGTATTTATATTAAACCTTGAAGCTTCTGCGAGAACTTTTTAAATAATGTATTTGAAAGAAGACTGTGAAGTTGAAGTCTGCAATTGTAAGAAGATGCTTAAATTGTTGGATATTTAAGTGATCATGCAATATTAAGAATATCAATTTCAATGTTATGAAGGTGTTTGAGGTGTAGAATCAGATCGGTTTATTTTGAAATTGTGCAGGAGTTGCTGGAGAATGAACTTGGATTAAGTTTCTCTTGATCACATGTACATGTACCTGTTCATGATATTTTAAAATAATATTATTATTATGAGTCACTAACATGTCACATTGCCTCTTATTTGTACTCCCCATTAAATTTCATAGTGAAAGAGCAGAATCAACAGGAGCCACCGGGGACCGTCTCAAAGAAGGATCAGCCATCAACCAGTCGCTGAGTACCCTGGGAAATGTCATTAAGGCCCTGGCCGACTTATCAATGGGCAATAAGAAAACTGTTGGTAAGTGATGAGTGCTGAATAACTATCTCATCTGAGTTTGCTTTAATGGCAATGAACAAAATATTTATATATTACATGTTTTTTGTACAAGAACATGTGCATATCATAGAAAAAGGTGGTTAGGCTTTAGAGTTGATGAATATATACAATTAAGATTGTTCAGGTATGTTTAATGTCTACCAGGGTATAGTCATGCATCTATAATTTCTTAAGTTCCAGTGAAGACAGAATGTTGAGTTTAAGTTGTTTCTTGTTTTTTGTCATGATTTAAGTTTTGAGACTGTTGATGTCAGAATTGAATTCAGTAGAAAAATATTGATGGCTTGATCAGATTGTAAGGTTTGAATTATGTAGGCTTTAATGCTTGAAGTTTAATGAGTAATCACAATTTGAAATTGTTGACCTGTTGTGGTGTATTTGTAGTTCCATACCGCGACTCTGTTCTCACCAAACTTCTACAGAACGCTCTTGGAGGCAACAGTAAAACCATCATGGTAAGCCTTGTATATCACTCTATATAAATAGGCCAAACAAACATAATCTATTGTTTCTTGTGTATCAGTCTATTACAATACAACCAAAATAAATTAATCTTAAGTGTTTTTGTTTCATCAGAATTTTATAAGGTAATGTGGCAATTAACTATTTTATTTTAATTTTTCATCCATACATACATGTATTGCTTTATTACATATTCTGAAAGAAAAATATTATATCATGGTATTTGGGTATTTCTTGCTTGTTATTTGATTTACTTTACACACATCTTCAGCATCTTTATCGTTAGCCTTATTTTTTTATAGATTGCCGCTCTCAGCCCAGCAGACATTAACTTTGATGAGACTCTCTCTACCTTGAGGTTTGGTGAGTTTATATATTAACATTACTTATCAACATATCACTCCTTTAAGCCAGTTCTAAGTTAAATACTGTGAATGCACTATATGTAGTGTGTACAATTTTTTGCGAAATATGACTCTTCAACAAGTTAGCTTGGATTTGACTGAGCGCATTTCTAATTGTACCTATCTGCCAACTTATATATTTTACAATTGGTGATTTACTTGATTTAGCGGTAGCCATTTTCCGCCAAAAAACTAAATAGAATACACAGTTTAATGTAGTACGTTTACAGTAATATGAACTCTTATGACTGGAACAGCTGACAGAGCCAAGGCCATCAAGACAACAGCCACAGTGAACGAGAGTCCGACCGACAAACTGATCCGTGAACTCCGGGAGGAAAACGCGCGGCTGATGGAGCTGCTTAAATCAGGGGGCATCACTCTGGAACAGCTGCAAGCTTCCGGTGGGGCAGTTGGTCAAAACCCAAACCAAGGTAAAGAGCAATTGCTTTAGTGTTAAAATTGGTTCAAAAGAAAAAGTGGGTGCTTCAGTTTAGCTTCGAATTCAATTGAATATCAGAAAACAGTTTTATAAAAAAAAAAAAATAGAAAGATCGAATCTTGCTTTATAGAGAGAACAAAAATGATATTGTACATGATTTCTTTGAAGATGGAATCTACGCTTTCACGCATGCATTTCTAGATCTGAAGTCCATGAATGATTTTTTTTGTAAATGTTGTTTTCTTTGTACCACTGCATAAATACATTAAATCATTTCAATTTAATATATATAATTGTATCTGCAATCATTCTTGAAAGACTTTATTGTATGATTAGATAATTGCACTTGTTAATCAAAGTTATATTAGATAGATTTAAATATATTCAATTGTATAGATCATTCCAGGGTGCATCAGAATTATCAATAAATATTGCACAAACAGTATATTTTCCATTAACATGTTTGCAATTATTCACAAATGTATGCAATTCCTTGTGAAATTTGCAAATTAGAATTCATAAATGTGATCATGGCAAATTAAGATTCAATTCTAAAAAAGTTAAGAATTTTTATCCTATTGCACATTTTCTTGCTTGACACATACGATCTTGTTGCTTTAGATTTATCATACAATTGAGTTATTATTAGCACCATAATTAAGCATAATTATGAATGCATGCTTCTTGATGAGAGCACCTTTACCATTATGTTTTAGAATCATCAGAAGGTAATATATATATTACTCTGTAGCAGCAGTGCTAGCTGTCACTTGGGTTTCTCCCTGGTTCTTTCATTTTCTGTTTTATTCACTTACGGTCAACAGCATATTACTGTAGTTTCATCAATATTCGTTGAATACCAATTTTCGTGGATTTCGTGGTTAATTGATCAACGAAATTAAATGTTTATTGTAGTTCAATTTCAACTAACATTTTGTATTGATAGGATCATTGGCCACAAATTGACGTATCCTTGAAACTGTGATTTTCAGAAAATCCACGAAAATAGATGCCCACAAAAATTAATGAAACCACAGTATCTGACAATTAAGAAATGACTTGGATGTGGTCTGACACCTTTTTCTACTATTAGGGTATTACATGTACCCAATTCTGATAATATTTTTCATTAATGTACATTTCTTCCCTAGCAAGGAGTTTAGTCTGGGCATTTATTTGATATCTGTTAAAAAATTGATTTAAAATTGCAAGATATAAAAGAATATAAATACAACATACTGTATGTTCTACCATTGCAGACCTTCAAAGCTAAATCTAGCTGTGTTAGGGTATGTTTTTGTTATCTGCCTGAATATACTAGTACCAGTTAAAAAAGAATTTAGCCTTTGTGCATTTATTAATTAGAAATGCTTAAACAGTATTTTGTGTGTTTTTAATTAAGTTATATTAGACAACTTTTTTTTAAAATCTTTTTTATTTGATTCATTGCTTCAACAGTTATAAAGGAAAAATGGTTGAAAAAGCAAGCACTGAACAATAAACTTGCAGATTATCAAGAGGTCAAGCCACACCATCAGACGTTTATATTGAATTTGTTGAACGATTTGGAAATATTTGTCTTGGTGATATGAATCTGGTATATATACACACTTAATGATATTAGATATGCCTATGAATTGTGTAAGATTGTCTGACCAACTCCCTATATATCCCAAACATCTTTGAATGTAAAATTTTGCCTCCTGAAAAAATCTTTTTTCACATTTTATAGAATAATTTTACTTTTATTAATTTATTTTATTTCCAATATTTTTTTTCATGTTTGTTTGAAAATAATACTTGTATTATTTTCTTTATTTTCGTAATCTTTATTAAGAAAGTCTTAATCTCATTAACTCTTTGATACCCTTTCACTTTTAATTACAAGCAAACTCCTAGAAATTACAATGTCTGCATGCTTGCCCAAGATTTTTACCGTTGAAATGTCACTTTACTTTGTAAAGTAGGGTAGCCTAAGGTTTACTAACAAGTTGATAATTATGGTATTAATGTTAAATTCCCCTACCCAAGGCCCCATGATTTTTTTTTCAGCCTGACATAAATCTTTTGCCTTTAGTTGCATTTTATAGGTATTTTAATTATGTTTCTACAGGCTTTATGATATAATCACCAATATATGCTGGCTCAAAGTAGAATTTAGAAGGGGTGTTTAGAAGTCATATATATTACATGTATATACTTTGAAATCAAGTTGGCTTGGTGAAGGTACCATGGGGTATAGATACAGTGTGCATGTAAATATTTAGATTTTGAGTTCTGTTGATTTTCTTTTAATGAATTTTGGTATGCATGAACACAATTCAAACACTTTATGAATGTTTTTATGTTGAAATATTACATTGTTCTTGAAATGTGTTCACACTGCACATCAAAACAAGTTTTAACACAAAAATATGTATTTGTTGAAATTTTATAGATATATTATTTTTTTTTTTTAATTAAAAACTGCAATTGCAGTATTTTTTGGCTTTTATATATGATTATATGCAGTGAAATGATATGGCATATATATTATTCAAAATCAGAAGTTGAAGAAATGAAAAAGGCAATGGAAGAAGAACTCCGAAAGAACCAAGAAGAGATTGAAAACATGAAGAAAACATGGCAGGAGAGACTGTCAGAGCAAGAAACAGCAAATAAGGTGCAGATATTTCCCATTTCCCATGTACTTCTTTATTTCCCATTTCCTATATACTTCTCTTAGATTTATAAGTAGCTACCATAGTTTTTTTTTTAATGAATAACAAAACTTCTGGTTACAGGGTAATGTTGATGCAGAACGCAAAAAGCAGGAAGAGAAAAAGGTTATTCCCCACTTTTGGAATCTGCATGAAGACCCTGCCCTGACTGCCATGATAGTCCATTTCGCCAGAGAAGGTGTGTTTCGTTGTGATATGGCAAATTGAAATGGAAACATATTGCTTAAAATGGGCATAGCACAGAGAAATTAAACTTTTATGCAGCTTTAATGTAATTTTAATTAAAATGTACATTAGTTTATGTTAACTTACTGGTATTTGTTTGCATGTCTCTCTCTCTCTCTCTCTCTCTCTCTCTCTCTCATTTGATGCAAATGACCATAACACATACTGTTTCAAATTTTATGCCATTAATACAACAAAATTTTTTGGAAAAGGTTAGAGGAGAGTGTTGTTAGGTGTCTGAACTCATGAAATAATCTGCATTTGTAGGTACATCAAAAATTGGAAACAAGAATGCCAGCCCTCCAGCAGAGATAACTATAAGTGGACTCAGGTAAATATTATTAAAAAGCAATTCAAAAAAAAACTAAAATAATCTTTAAGATATTGTCAATTTGTACCAAAATAAATTGTCTAATGATCAATTATGCTTATAAAATTGGAAATAATTAACTCATTCCATATTCTTTCATTGAATAAGGAGATAATGTCAACTTTTAGGGAAGTAAACAACTCATTCAGTGCATTCAGTACTTTGATTGTATTTTATGTATAGAGTGCATGTTTTACTTGCAGAAGAGTGAAGCATTATGATTAACTTAACTACTTGACAAAATGACCTGTAAACATATTTATAGATAAAGATACATGTATCTGAATTTTGTCTATATTGTGACAAGCATTTAATGCTTACAGATTGATTATTTAATTATATCCAATAAAATATCGGTACTTAAGTGGTTGATATAAAACTTTCTTTATGGAGCTGAGAATGTCAATAGAAGTAGAAAAATTACCATTTTATGATAACCGTGTTTACGATTCTGGCCGATTTAAATTTAGCATTCAGAAGCAACATGGTGTAGTTACAAACAAGGGTGGAGTGGTGAAAATCAAATCTGTTGACGGCAAAATTCTGGTCAACGGAGCCAAAATTACGAAGGAAACGGAACTCCATCACAATGACAGGTAAGATGTCAATTTGAAATCTGATGTAACAGCATCTTTCATTGGACATTTTGTAGAATACTTTTAAAGAGACATTACAGCTGAAAACACATGTGTGAATAACTTCAGATTTACCTATTGTATAGTTAGGAAATAAGAAATAACGTTTATTGTAATAGTTGAAATACACGAAAATCCCTTTCACATACTTAATTAACGTAATTATGAGCTTCCGGAGATTCAAGGGTCGTAGAAATCTGAATAATCTTATATTGTTTATTTGTACCACGTGGACTTTGAATGACAGTAATTGACACGTGCTGAAAACTACAAGATCTTCGTCCGACTATGGTCATCATGGAAAACGAGGTTAAAGCGATTCTCTAAATGAAACATATCCTTACTTACTCGATAATTTACAAATGGTTTACTAATTTAGGTTCATTTTAAAGTGAATAGACATAAATATGTCAAATAACCCCTCAAGGGGCCTCATTTATAAAAATAGATTTAGGTTGTAGCAACTCCTATGATAAACACGAAAAAATACATGCTTACAAAATAATAATTCTGGTTAATTTAAAAACTTTGAACAGTTATTACATCCAAAGTCAGTTAAAGTGCCCCAAAAGAAATCAAAAAACGGCCGAGGATTTTCAGTAACGAAAATGCAGGGAATGTTTAAATTTTGATAGAGCAATATTTGAATGACCAGAAATTACACACGAGAGCCCTTGGAAAGAAGAGTTTATATTCTGCTAACCGTCAAACAAATGTAATGTAAATTTGGTAGTGAATTACGTTATCTCCTAGGATGATTTTCAAAACTTTGAATAAATTATTTTTGTAGCATTCACCATGGTCTTTCAGGTAGTAATATTTGATGAAGGTAAAATAACTATCCAATTAAAAGCAGTCGTACAATTGAAAATTTACTACAAATTCTAAAAAAGCCCATCTTTACACACACTTCATCTACAAAAAAAGAAGTAAAAATGGATTCTAAAACAATGCAAATTTTGTTATTCTTTACTTAGTCTCACATACTTAAGTAAACTAAGAACTATTCCAATATTTCCCTTTGCATATCTTTTATGAGGATACTCTCAAGTTTTTGTATGTTAAAATTCAACGCAGATATTTATTTTGAGACATGAACAAATGGTCCTCTTTGTAACGTAATTCACATTCATCCATGAATTACAAACAGGCATTGTTTAATGAACTAACGGAGCATTTTTACAATTTAGAGTATAAGAAATGATAACAAATATGGCAATACCTTTGCAAATGATAACATAAAAATGTCTCAAAATTATAACGAAACATCACATTAAGTGACATTTTACACACCTTATTAAATTTCAGTCTAATTCATAAGCTGTATATTCTGAAAGTGCAGAACTACCACTTATTACAAATTATTTCGCCAATATCTTTAGCGCCCACTTAAATGTGGTGGGATTAGACATTGTATTCTATTTCAAAATAAGTGTGGAAGATAAATCAAACAACGTAACGTAATTCACATAAAAAGCAGGAAGTGTCAAATCAATCAATATGGAAAGGAACATTTAAAGTACGCAGGGTTTTTTTCTTAAAGAGTTTCTTTTACAGTTCTTCAAACA
This sequence comes from Magallana angulata, assembly GCF_025612915.1. NCBI lineage: Eukaryota > Metazoa > Mollusca > Bivalvia > Ostreida > Ostreidae > Magallana > Magallana angulata. The sequence goes on along the minus strand of NC_069118.1, from coordinate 27,439,420 downwards.
AATTTTGGGCCTTTTCGAGATCCTTTTCTGAGAATTTAAACATGTTTCTTGTCTTGCCCTATTTTACAGGCTCGTTCAGTGAGCAAAGTATGTCACTATCAGGAATCCAGATCTTGTCTGCCTTTTCGGGCCATCTGAATGACTTTTTCCCCCCTGTCATAAAAGTAACATGATATTCCTGGTCCTCGTTGTCATATTCGAGAATTTTCCCGATATACCATTTACTTTCGTATATGGCTGCAACATATGCATCTACCTGATACAGCTCACCTGCGTTCTCAATATCATTAGCAATATGGTCCATTGCTGGCTCGTCTGTTAAGCTGTTGGTAGATGTGCCTCTCTCAGTACCTTGACCAGGACCAGAGCTCATACTATGGACTACCCATCCCTCACAAGGTGGTACCACATTTCCATTTTCAAAACATGCTTCACAGAAACAGGATGTGTCCCGAACAGCTATTTCACCTCCCCCTAGGGAAATAACAGCATGTACCTGTATGGTACCCTTTACTTGCTTTCCAACAAGATTTGTTAGTTCTGCATGAGCATCTGCACAATGAGATTTTGGAACAAACATGTATTTCAAAGAGCTATTTTCCTGAGTTTTTCCCCACTGGTAAAAATCATCTGCCGACTGAATAATTACTGAGTGCCTTTTAACGGCCATATCCGCAAGCCTCTTGGCCGTTCCTCCGACCCCGTCACAGGGTCCTTTCCCATGACCTGCCTCAAAATAAAGCCAAGTTGCTTTGATACCAGGGAAGATTGTATCATGCTGTGCTACTATTGAAAAGATCTGTTTATTTCTGTATTGCGATGTTGGTGAGTCCGTCATATAGTGAACCATCTCAACATTTGGTAAGATCGATCTCACTTCTGCAATAACCTGTTTCATTATCGCAAAAACTGTCGATGAAGTGTGTGATAGCTCATCAGAAACCACAACCAGTGATTTATGTTTCACGTCATTTCCCGTTTCCTCTTTTGTATAGATAACAACAGGGTGTAGCGTGACTGCGTTCTTGTCAAAATAGGCCGACTGAATTTCCTCAGCAAATCCACATGTGTAGTTCTCAGCGAAATCCATATGGCATATTGCGTGATTAGAAGGCAGTATTTCTTTTAACCTTCTAGATTGTCCATACTGCACCTTAACTCTGTGTACATGTTTTCTGAACTCTCTTAATTCTGTGCGCATCAGCGTGGCAAATTCTTCTCTAGGTCTCTCTGAGGTCACTATTTGCATTCTTTTGAAAGTTCTTCCTTTTCTCTCCACCTCTACTCTTTTCCACTCTGCAAACTTAATATTTTCTTCTGCCAAATTTTCTATATCACTCAAAATTTCATCATCTGATTTTTGCTCAACATAGGTATCTGGGTTTTCTGTGGTAGGCATACCTATTGTTTTCAAAGCTTTTAATTTTAGGACCATGTTTTGATGTCTTTGGCATAAACACGTTTTTCTGTTACTAAATTTGACGACACTGATATGTTTCGGCCTCATTCTTCTGAAAACCGTAAGACTGATCTTTGTGTTGCTGTTTTCCGCTAAAAACTTTCTGTGGAGATTATAAATGTAATCATTGAGAATCCTTTTCTGTTTGTGTTCCTTTCCATCTTTGTGGGCATCTTTCTTGCCTGGCAAACAGGTACTGTTATCATCTCTTTCCATGAACGACTCAACCTCTCTTGTCAATGTTTGGCGCTCAGAAATAAGTCGCTGTATTTTTATACTCTTTCCTATTCTCGCTTTTAGAATCTGTTTCCTATGTACACCAAGACATGTACTAATCTGTCTTCCCATTCTATATTTGTGGATTAGCTTTCCACAAACAATTCCCAAAACAGTTCTCTGTTTGGCTCTCCCCTTCGCTTTCAGTGCAGAAGCTTCTGTGTCTCCAACTAGGCAGTTCTTAAAGAAAAGCTGTTTTCTAACCTTTTTTCTGGAGTTTGGGGTCATATTCAGACTGTTCACCTCTACTCTTGTTCTGCTTTTTGGTGTGCTTGACACCGCTGCAGTTTTCGAATCATTCTGTTTAGTTTGAGATTTATCAACTTTATCTTTTAATCGCTGTACTCTTTTTCTCAGTGTTGCATTTCTCATACCTAGTGCCTTAACCTTTAACTCTAGTGTCTTTACTTTCTTATTTGCCCTTGAAAGAGATTTATTGATTCTTCTTTTTCGTTTCACCCCGTGACTATTATTTTTGAAATCCATTTTTACAACTAAATGTTGTCCATTGGAAGATGTGCTTGGCTGACTTCCAGTTGTTGAATCGCATGGTCCAGGTTCATCATCGTTAGTCTGCATTTCAGTTTGAATGTGGTCATTACTGGAACCCATCTGAGTCTGCTGCACATATGCGCCCTCTTTTGCTCTCTGTCGATGTTTTCGCATGCTTTCTTTTATTCTTTTGCATCTTTTCGATAGCGATTTTTTCGATAGTTCTGAAGTGGGCACATAATACTTTTTTACACGTTGAACCTCTTTTCTCAAATAATTTTCGCCTTCTTCAGCCTTTTTCCACTCCCGATATTTCTTTTGACGCTCAGCATTGCTCATTCTAGTCATTATCTAAAATTAAAACAGTACTTGCAAATGTGTGTGAATTACGTTACACTATTGTGAATTACATTACACTATAATAGAGGCACATTCCTGATGTAAACACAGAGCAAATCAATGTTTTATACTTATGATATCAAAGTATAACATATATTCGTTATTCTCAGAAACAAGTTCTATTAACATGATAAAAGATAAAAAAGTTTCATTTAGTCAAAAATAAGCTACTCACACTTAAAATGATTACTTCCACCACTCTCCAAGTCAAAATGGTTCCCGCGTGTTAACTTTATTCTACAAGTCCCCGTATGTTAAGCGGTGTCAATTAAAAAAAGATACCTGAATATTTGGCTCCCAGGTCAAAATATTTTACGACATGAAGTAATTTATCATAACGTAATTCACTGTAACGTAGTTCACAGACTTTGCTTTAAAGGAAAATACGGAAGTAATTACAGCAGTTAAATGCATTGCCTATGCATCATTTTTATTGGGCATCAGTATGTACATCAGTCAAGATATTTAAAATTTGTAGCATTCAGGTTCTGTCTGCAAGATCGCGTAACGTAATTCACAATTAAATGCAAAAAGTGGAAAGTTTTCGGAATTTGTTATTTTTTTTCAGAAATGATATCTTTTGCCTCTGAATCATCATTTGTTCATTAATTCATTACTTTGTTTTTGTTGTTATCCTTTAAACCTAACCTTAAATGCAAATTACAATTTCACTATAGATCTAAGAAAATCGTAACGTAATTTACCGCATAAAATGGGACAGTCATATTTGGATTGCAATTTTTTTCCCCTGTTTAATAGGGGGAAAACTATGAATAAAAATGAATTTTCCACCCCGTGATTGTTGTAACATACACTAATATGGCTCCCTTATTGGTAATTATAGTTTATATTTTCATGCCTGATTTCGACCACTCTTCTCTGTGACATCCCGTTTTGATCAAATTAGGCTAAGAAATCCTATGTTTTTGTACAATAAACGAGATCAACACATCGTTATATCTATATTTACAAATCATTCGTAACTTGACATCAGATTTAACACCCTCAGCAACTAAAGACGTATGGTTTTGTTTTCAAAAAACGCTTGTGACAATGAAAAAAAGAGGGCAATTCTTAAAAAAAAACCATTAAAAGAATATTATTCAAAGCATGCTTAATTAATAAAAGAAGAGTTATTTAACACACACACCCCACCCCCCCCCCCCCCCAACCCCCCCTCAACAATCAGGTACCTTAAAATTTGATTTTCTGTATTTGTAGAGTGTTGTTTGGTCCAAATCACCTTTATGTTTTCCACCACCCACAAGATGAGGCAAAGAATGTCAAGGAAGGAAAAGTGACAGAGACCCCAACCTACGACACGGCCCAACAGGAAATTGCCAAAAAGGCCGGCTTCATGGACAAGACTGGGAAATCGGAGGGTAAGAGTCGACATCAATAACAGTACATCCACAAAATAAAATGCATTTTATTTTTAAGCTTTTTATAAGGTTTGTTCATTTAAGAACACAGACACAGTAAATAATTAATCATTATACTGAAAACAAGATGTGAATATAAATGAAGGATGGTAAGAATTATTACCATAACTCTTAATTTGAGGGAAGTGAAAAAAATATTCTTTCATTTATCTAATTCATTAAAAAAGATTTCTGTTTCAGTCAGATTCATCTTTTAAAGCAATAGTAGCCATAGCATGAGGTTATAATCTTGACCTTGAGATTGATAAAAGTTTTGACCTTGACTTCTGGTCATTGTAAATTGTAATCAGCTATTGGCTTCTATCAGACAAAATACATGTATATGGAGCAATCAAATTTTTTTCTGTAGATGACCTGATTCTGCAAGAAGATGTAATTCAAATGCTGCCGATGGTCAATGAAGCCGACGCCATGTCTGCAGAGCTGGACAAGAAGGTCAAGTTTGAACTTGCTCTGGTGTCCCCACAGGCCAGGGGTCTCAAAGAAGGAAAAACAGAGGTACAACAGTGTTCATTATTATTTTGTGGTATCTTTGCCATTACTAGGTTAAGTATTGTTAGAAGTAATAGTAAAGGATTTAATCAATCTTGTTGTCAGCATTACTGTCCTATATCGTCATTGTTAACACCCATTATATGTAATTTTGATTGAGGATGGAATGAAATTTTGTCAAATATCGTCATGTTACAGTAAATTTGGTTGTTTATGCTAGTGGTCAAGTATGCGTTTTTTGTGGTCAAACAATACACAAGTTTTTTACCATACCTGTGGAGGTATTTTATGCGCTTTTAAGCTTACCATGTAAATAATGTAAAGTTCCCTCACACGTAAATAACCACTTTTACAGTGGATTTGAAATACGTCAGTTAAAAAAATATCAAAGCTTATACCTGTTTGATGGCGTTCCTGTAGGTGATGGTGAAGATCAGGAATCTGGAGAGCGGCAATGAATGGCTGTGGGATCGTAACAAGTTCATCAACAGGAAGTTCCTGATGCAGGAGATGTATCAGAACTACGTAGAGGGAGCAGATGACTGGGATGTGCCGAGGGTAAGTCATAATCCCAACCCTAGAAAAAAATCCCCTTCTAGTAATATGGCCCCTTCCTAAAGGAGCAGGGGACTGGGATGTGTCTATGCAGGGTTGGTACTGTCTGAATCCCAATTCTAGAAAAAGAATCTCTCCAATAGGATCATAATCCCATTCCTAGAGAAATGTTCATATTCTTAAAGGAGCAGATGTGCTCAATGTAAGAAGTGTTTTATTTAATCCTTCTGTGATAGAAACTATCCCACTCCTAAGAACATGATTTTACTCCTTGTGAACAAATTCTTTTTTGAGTGAAAAAATTCCTTTCCTAAAGGAGTAGATAACTAGGATACTCACAAATACTGTAAATCTAATTAATCACTCTGAGACTCTTAGAGAAAAAATTCCTCTCCTAGGAACACGATTCCCACTCCATGGGATATGGGAAAAAAATGATGAATCCCATCCCAAAATGAGCAGATGAATTGAATGTACCCAGGGTTAGTTTTATTAATGTGATTCCTAAAGAAAGAACGCTCCTCCTATGGGCTCAAAGCCCGTCTTGAAGACACAATCTCTTTTCTAGGAAAACAATCCCAAACCAGATGACTGGGATGTTCCCAAGAATCCCACCTCAGAGAAACAAGAATGTGTCTTCTTATAAATGGAAGCCGCATGATTTAAGAATAATACTTTTAAGAGTTTTGTAGATGAGTATTACACTATAGTGACCTTGACATTTGTAGGAGAAGGACCCGTTCTGGGAGGATGCGGATGTAGAGGTGTTGATTGGGACAGTCCATGTCCATCTCATGTCACTGAGTCACAAACTGGACATCGAGGAGACTCTGACTGTCACTAACTACCAGGGCAAGGAAAATGGTGGGGCTCTTTCTGAAGGATTTACTAAGTTCTTCACAATGTTTGAAAATTCACAGCAGTAGGAAGCACCTAGTGCATGTGTCAGCTCTATAAATTTTTGTCTGTATTAAGTGGTACTTTAGCATAACTTACAGTACATGTATTCTTTTACTGATACTTGCACTGATATAATTGGTTAAAAACTTCAGAGACTCATATTTGTCATCTCAATTTCTTGCATGAATTTATTGTTTGATGATATACTATTTAGTGTGCATGCATGTAGGCATATGATAGAAAAGAAATTGAGGATTGTTTTGGAGAATCAAATATTTAATAACAGCAAGAATTTATTCAATAATTAACTTTTTAATCAGGTCACATAGAGATTGAGGTCATGCCATGTACAACTAAGGGAGGACCCCTAGGAGAGGATGACTTTTTGGATGACCCCAAAGAATTGGTAACTAATTGACCTATATATAATTCTATTTTTTTCCCAATTTTAATTTTATGTTATGTACAGATTAATAAAATGATTGCTGTAAGAGTGACCAGAAAAAAGTAAGATCTCTTTATTTTTATTTTCCACATAGGTTGGGAAGGAGCTCAACTTCAAATTCAAGATCAATTTTGGCCGTGGTCTGCCATCTAACATGAGACAGGTTAGCATCTCAAAGCATGAATTATTCGAGATTGTGTAGTCCTCAATCTTTCAGCTGCAAGATTTATTAATCACTGTGTTATTTTGATTGCTTGATTTATTATGTCGCTGAATTATTTCAGAGCTGCTGTAAGTTCAAGTTCTACCTGGACAATCAGTACTCCTCGACTGCCTTTGTGGATGGAATGAATCCAGAGTACAAATTTGAGAAACTTTTCAAGTTCTCCAAATGTACCTCAGAAGTAAGTATGAGTTCCTCTTTTTTAGACAAAGTCTACTTGTTTCTCCAGATCGAGTGTGTATTTTCAGTCACAAATAGAAGTTGTTTATTAAAAATACTTCATATTTTTTATTTCACTGACATGATTTGATAATGATTGTTTTAAAAAACTGGTTATATATATACAGATTATCCAAGGAACATTTTCTCAACCAATGAAAATCTAATGTTGATCAAAATCAATATAATTGTTTGGAGTTAACGTTGATTGGTTGCTTTTGAATAATGTTGCAATGTCTTTTGGAAACTTTTAAAAGCATAATTATTCAGACTTTTAATGGTTATTTTTTGCTACAAATTTTCTAGCTTGTGGACTACCTGATGGATTCTGTAGCAGTGATTGAAGTGTGGGGCAAACAAAAGGATTCTTCACAAAAGGGTGGGGCCACCTTAGGGGCAGACACTAAACAGCTGATGGCTCGAGAGAAATCCAACCTGGTATGTCATTATAACTTTAGTAAATGTAAACTAGATACCTGGTTTACAAATGTAAACTACCTGGTTTACATGTGCTGCAAATGTAACAAATGATTAACATTATATTTAATAGAAAGTAAAATAGATGCATGATGCAAATTTATGTAAATTATTTGATGCATGGATTATCTTTATGAATGAAATTGTGCCTAAAAGCATGTTTGTTTGAATGTTGCATGTTTTGGAATTCTTATTCTTGTATTTGTGCATGAAGAAATGTACCAATTTATCTTTTTTTCAATGCATGTGCATTGTACAATGCTTATAGTAGAACAAGGGAGTAGGGGAATGATATTTTCATAACTCTAAAAAATGCAAGAATATTAAAAGGTTATTGCATATATACTTGAATAGTAATTTTAGCATTTAATGTGTATGTGGGTAACGTTTTTGCCTAGAAATGGCAGATAATGTTTAAAATGTACAGTATAACGTTTCCTTTCAGTTTGGCTTAAGTAATTATGAGGAGGAGCAAGCCAAGTTAAAGAAACTTGTAAAGTCCCCACATTAGTCCACTCTCTGATTTCTGTGTATTTCCCTGGCTTCTGTCCCTTTATTAGAATATTTTTTTCAGCTGTCATTATTTTATCCTTTCTTTCCACAATTCATTACTGACCATTATATACATATATACTCTGTTTTGCTAAGACAATTAAACTCTGACTTCCATTAACAACTCTTTGTTGGGTACAAGTCTATATATCGTTGTTTACTAGGCCTTTTCAAATCTTTATATGTATAGCTTAGAATTCTGTTGCATTTATTTGTAAGTCATAAATATTTTTCTTTGTACGTAATTGTACACTAGATTATAATTTATTAGTTGTTTAATATAGATTTGTAAGGTGGTTTTGTTTCATCATAATGCATGCTGTTTATGATGTTGCATCATGTACACACTTCAGATCAACTTCTTTAGAATTAAGATTTTCATTCCAACCAACAGTGTAAGCACCTTTTCTTAATTGTTGGTGATATCTACCTAACTCTATGATCATATCCCAGTTTCAAATTTTCTTCTCTTTTTTATGATTTTTTTTTCATAGTATTAGTTACCGAATTAATATACTAGTATACTTGTGCATGTATTATATATATTAAAAATTATATTTATTTAGTTCATATTTTTTGTAATTCAAACTTGATATATCATACTTAGAGATTTATTTATATTTGAAAAATAAAAATAAAATTCTTATAGAGTCCTCTGGAATATGTTAAAGCAGTGCAATATGCTAATTAATTAATTTCTTTCTTTAACTTCTTTCTTTTCACATTAAATTCAATTATTTGATAATTGCTTTTAAATTGTTTATAAACTTCTTTGAAGACAGCGAAAAAAAACCCATTTCTGATCATTCTTAATGTTAATGCCTTTTTTCATACTTATAAATACATATATATATTATAAATATATATTATTGTTTTTCCAAACTTTAAAGGGAGATAATAAACCAGTACCTGTGAAGAAGGCTGCAGCCAAGCCCGCAGACAACAACAAAGACAACGGAGTTATCATCCCTGTTCCTCCCCCGCCGGCGGCTGATAAAAAACAAACGGACCAGCAAATCAACACCTACAAAAAGCAAGCGGACGATGCCAACCAGAGAGCCAAGGCAGCGGAGCAGAGGGCAGCAAATTCCGAATCAACGGTGGTAAGTCAACCGTGATCTCTTGTGAAAAGAGAGGTGGGAGTAATATTGTAAAAGGATATAAACATGTTTCAGAATTTTTCAACTAGACAAGTATTTCTTTTTTTTTTTTTTTTTGCCGAAAAATATATATGATTTACTTGCATATATTTGCAACTGGAGGAAATGAAGTTAGAATAAAATTAACTGGTTAATTTGAAAAAGAAAAGAAAAGACAGTTGCATAGGAAGGCCCTTTAATGTTGAAAATTCTGTTGGATTTAAATTGTTTTTACAGGTATCTTGAAATAGAACTAATAATCATTTAAAGAGGTGCTCCCATATTGTGACTCAAAGAATCAAAAAAGTGATACCTGTCAGCTAATTTAGTTTGCATTATTAGTTTCGATTACAAGGTACATGTTAGGTTGATTAAAATGGCAAATACACAACCACTGTAGTGTTTTCTTTGAAGCATTTATAATTTTTGTTTCATTTGTAGTCTGACCTCAGAAGCTTACTGAATCAAAAGAAGAGAGGAGGAAATGATACCATCACTGTAAGTCCATTCATACTATATCTGCTACTGACATTATATAAATAGTACCTGTTTGGGAGGGTAACTGTTGAAATTGACACCCCGAGAAAACAATTGTCAACCGACGCAAAGCGGAGGTCGACATTGGTTTTCTCGGGGGTGTCAATTTCAACAGGTACCCTCCCAAACAGGCACTATTTATTTTTTTATACTGAATGTCTTATTTTTAAAGAAAATTTTACTGCTTTTATATAGAAATGAAGTGAATTCTACAGTGAACCGTACGCGCATAATTTACACACATGTAACAATTCCATGTGTTACCCGTTTCCAAGTGTGTTGCTAAATAACACTGAGGGTAACAGAGCAGATTATCAACAGGTCTAAACTATTCAGATTTCAGTTTTTAACATGAAAGTATAATAATATTTGATATGACATTTCTTGCATTAATGTGTGTAAAAAAAAATGCAATTTTTTTAAAATCATAATATTGATTGGTGGTGTACTATGATGCATGCATGTCTTTAATAAGCGAAAGCCAAATAATGATATTCATAGGATGAGTTTTTGATTTCTCATTTCTACACCAAAGTTGAAAGTTATTGTGGGGTTTTTTTCTTCAGATTGCAGAGCTGGAAGCTATGCTTGGAGGGGGAGGGCGGACTTCCTCTAGTGCCGCCCAGAAGGAAAACATGGGAGATCAAGCATCTAAGGCCTGCTCTATCCAATGAAATCCGCAGGGATCTTTCTATAGACAACTGCATGAACTGTGGACATTGGTTGTCCATCTCCTTCCATGATTTTAGTCCCAAATTTTGACATTTTTTCTGGATTTCTTGAATCCTGCTAATAACTTTGTGAATGGTCGTTATAATATCCAAAAAGGTTGTGTGTTTAAATGATACTGACATGTTTCCAAAATATATGGAACTTTTGATTGCAAAAATTCTTGCAAACTTATTTTGTTCAAAGATAAAAGAAACTCTTTGTGGGTCTTTTTCTTCAAATATATTTGCCAGCGTATATCTGCAATCTTCCATGTGTGCAAAATTCTAACAAGCAATGTATAATGATTTATTTTTTCTCAAAACACCGTCCATTATTTATGTACTTCTATACTTTTCTTGTTTTCATGATAACAGAAAAACCGGTAATGTTTATACTGCAGGTACAGGTAGAAAATATAAGTAAGAGGTTTAGAAAATTTTTGATTTAAAGCCATAAAGTAGGTATATACAATGTAATATATAAATTGTAATTGTCATTGCATTGGTTGTTGTATAATTTTATCATAAGAAATAAATTACACGTAATTTAGATCATATATACTTTAAATTAATTTTTATTCAGGTTTTTTTAGTTTACATATTTGTTAATATGTTATTAGAGTCTTATTTTGTTGGTATGATAATTATTTTAATTTTTTTTAACTTTTATTGATATTTCCAATTTATTAAGTAGAAAAATTGATAAACAGGGTTTTGCCCATTAAGTTTACTGAATATGGGATTTGAAGAAGATAGTTTATTTTTGTACACATGCCTTATGAATATCATCTCATATCCGTCCTGTTATACATGTATATGTATTTTTTTATGATCAACCAGTGTTTCTTTAGCTGTGTCTATAGTTGATTTAGTTGACTATTTATCTTAATCAAATCACAAACTTCTTTGTGCAATATAGAGCCTTAAGATTGTCTTTTTCATGAATGTCAACATTTTTATATGTTACCTATATTTTCTGTAACTTTACTATGTAAATTCAATAATTTTTCAGGGGTGAGGGGCGGGGGTCCTCTTTGACAACCCCTCCCCCCTATTCCCTCGAAATCCAGGCATGATCCTATCAAAAACTACCTGCGTCTTCTTATAAGCACTTAAATCTTTGTAATGCAAAGGAAAAAAGATCTGTTTTAAACATATCAAAATATAAATACAGTGTCTAACATCAACTTTTAAATAATCGTGTATACATGTACTTATATTAATTGCCAGCAAGCCAATTGATGATTGACCCATGTTGGCAATATTTCAAATATTACCAAATTTTCCATGATCATTGGTGGATGTACTATGTTTATTAATGTGTAAAACTGTCCTAGTTTTGACTAGGATTATCATTATGTTAATTTTTTGGCTGTTTATAGCATAACTTATGACTGTTTTGGGTATATACATTTTTTCTACTGAGTATATTAAACTATGATGCAGAAGGTGTTTTACCCCCCCCCCCCCCCCACTTGTTCTAACTTTTCACAATTAATCAAAATACAATATTACTCACTCTCTGACACTGTAAATGAAATTAGTTTTGCAAATACATGCATATTTTATAAAATGAATAAAATTGGATCAGCAACTTATTGTAATTGCATTTGTGTATGTTGTTGTGTTTATTGCATTGCTGAACACTTAATCCAAAGATGGTAATGTACCGGTAGTCAACAAATTGAGATTTTTAAAAAAGGGATGTCTAGTTAAGAATTATGCCCCAGTCCTTATTATTTTATTAAATCAACTTGGTTTCATCTTTTTTTTTTTTTTTTAAAATAACGTTATATACCTATTTTCCCTCCTAAAGTTCAAAGTTCAAACCTAATCAGGAGAGGGCAAACAGTTTTTTTTGTCTGCGCTCAAAAGAGTGGGGTGCCAACTACTCAAAATTTCAGCACTAGGGTAATTTTATATGGATAACCACAAATACAAGTATGTTTGATCGAAGTTTTTTGAGAAAATCATTACATGTAAGCTCGTACATTGACATATCTCGGACATGAGAAGAACCAGCAGGGAACGCACTGGTAATGGCCATGCTCCTGGAAGCTTAACTTTTAATGCAAAAATAATATGGTTGGTATTTAATGACATATCTCAATCAAATGTGAATACGTTTCAGCAAAATGAAACATTGCTTGCTATAAAAAGTATAACCCTTCAATCCATGTTAAAAAAATATATTTTTCTTATTTTCAACACAATCACTATTTAACCCAAGTGTTAATTTGACTGACAGTGCCGCGAACAAAAGTCGGTAAATTAACTTTCTTTAACAATCTGTAGACTTCATCTACGTCATGTTCCAACTCCATCCGAATTTTCTCGCGCAGTTGATTTTTCTCTGTCTCTTTTTCGAACCCCTCCTTCCACTTCCTTAAGTTAAGTTCATTCTGAGAGAGACCAATATTATTATTGCTAACGTATATTATCTCGCTCTCGGAATCGCACTCCACCGACTCAATTGGAGATAGCGAAGGTGTTCGAGCGGTTTTCTTGCGAAATCGTTGAAGTTTAAATCGTCCCTTTAGATTTGTTCTTTTGTGACCAGCAAAAGAAGATTTTGGTCGCTTTTTTGATTTAACCGTTGCGTCGGTTATATTTGTATTTTCATCAGGAAATTTGTTATCTGTAGAATCCAAAAATATATAAAATCTGTCTACTTTGTCATTGCTTTCATCATCCAACGACCTTCTTGTGCCACCCTCTTGGTTTATTGCTTCATTCTTTAGGTTTCTCACTCTCTCAATATATTTTTCCTGGCATGCTTTCACTATGCAATCGGATCGTATTTTCAATTGATTTTCAATCTGTACAAAGACTTGGTTTGTAAAGTGTCTCCGGTTTAGAATCAGAATGTTATCAATCACATCAAGAAGTTTCCTAACTTGGACCTCGGACTCTCGTCCTGTGCAATGGTTGTCGAACGCAACATATCTTCGATTACAAGCAGTCAGCGCGTTTTTAATTTGCTCGGGGACTTCGTTAACGTAACCAAATATGGTCATTCCTTCAAATACCAAATCGTCTTTTCTGGTAAACAATATAATCATATGATGGGAAACCTCATATCCAAACATTTTAATTAAATTCGAATATGTTTCTTCGTCGTTCTGGTTTATATTTCCAATTCCTACCACAAATATGAATACGTGAGGTCCAGGGGAGGTCAGGGAAATGGCTTTCAGAAGCTCGGTCCGGTTGTCATGGTTACACACATCCGGGGTGTCAACAACAACCAATCGTCTGTCAAAACGTTGACACGTCCCGTACCGACAGGATTTTGCATGGGAATCGTGGGAGTTGTCAAAAGCTGAATATCCTAAAATAGTGTTAGCGGTTGCAGTTTTTCCGGAATTTCTTTTTCCAATGAGAATAATTCTGATCTCCTCGTTTTCCTCTGCAATGTCTTCCCAAGCTTTGCTGATAGTATCTGTGTCAAAAAGTATCTTAGTGCAGAATTATTTGTTGTGTGATGTACTTTAGGAATCAAAATAATTATATTAAGGAAAAGTTTTGTAAATCATTTGCCTTACTGGTATTGGCCTTTCTGTCATGTTGTATATTTTATTTGATAACATGAAATATATAAGAAAGGACAGTATGACAAGAAATGTATGCTTAAGAAATGAATGCAAAAAGTTAAAAAGTGCTACATTCATTATAATAATTATTTAGTTTGTTTTAAAGAGAATGTCCCTATAGCTGAAAGGTACAGTGTATTAGGTTCATCACCTGGAATCTCAAGCCTTAGATCCTCAAGGTTCGGTATCTCAAACTCGTCTCTGTGGGAGGAGGGACACATCAGCCCTCTGGTCCAGCCACCCGCTACACACACCGGGGCTGTTAACAAAAACAAAAAAAACAAAATACGTGATAAACCGGCCTTCTGGCGGTATATCCATACTTGTATCATACTTTCAATTTTTAAATGTAGGCATTGAAATAAAAAAAATTATGAATACATGAATCAGATACTATGCGCGCTCATTTAAACCAATTAAAGAAGCGCAATGGCCGGGGACACTTTAAAGTATATTTCCACCTCCAGACAAAAAAGAGCTTAATACTATATAAGTAGAAGAATAAGATAGAATAAAAACCAAAATGCAAGTGATTTTTGAAGTACCAGGATGTCTGTAGTTAATAAGTATAATAAGTGAATTTGAAGAAGGTTGTTCGGATCGATTGTTAACAACCGTGTCCTTGTAAAAGAGACAATAAACACACGATCTATATACCAGTGACGGGTCGGTTGTTTGTACAGTCCAGTAGGACGATTTCCTCCTCTTCTTCGTCATCCTCATTATCATCTTCTTCGTCATCGTCGTCTTCATAATCTACCACGTCTATCTGTGGCAGTGGTTTGTTATGGCGTCTGGTATTTTCGCGGTTGTTCATTATGCCTATGTATGATATACAGTAATATAATTATACATGTATATTATATAACGCGGGCCAATACGGGATCCTGTACTGTACTCATTTGCTCAGTATACTCATGAATGGAATCTATAGAGGTCTTTTGTCCTTTTAGTTGTACACAAATGTAGCGGTATTGTTCATTTCTGTACGACTAATTTTATATAAAGGGCAGAAGACATCTTCACAGTTCTGTATGCTGTTCATAATAATACATGGTCATATGGTCTGGGCTTTTGAAATATTATACATTAGGATTACACGATTGTAAATTTTTGACAACCTGAGTTTGGCCGACAAGCAGGCAATGGCACCGGTTTCTTCGGTTCCTTTACAGACCTTGGTGTGGCTTTGACTTCAAACTGGGCTGGATGTAACAAAGGTCACAAAACATTTTAAAAAATACAGACGAAATCAGAGCTAACTAAACAAACAAAAAATTAATTTAAAATCGCTTTGAAGTTGATTCATTACATGATAAAGTCTGCGTAACTTATGATCACCCTAAAGACAATTTCTTTCTATATGTACAGTATACTTGCATACCGAAAAGTGATGAACTTTTACATGTACTATGATGAATTAAAGACAAGAAGAGTTTGAGCCAAAGAAACTCACAACATTACCCGGGGGAAGTTTTAGAGGAATCGGTGATTCACTTAGACGAAATGAGTAATCTGAACAAATCCGAGTTTTTATAATTTTGTGTAACACACAAATTGCCGAAACAAAAGAAATTTCTTCCTATTTTTTTATTTCCTGAAGACAAAATATGATGAATTAAAGACGAGAAGAAAAAATTATAATCTGGGACCCGTAAAAAATGATCGGGTACCACAGAAAAATAACCTAGGACCGTGGAGAATGATTAGGGACCGGTTAAATAATATATTTTAACAGATGTCTTGAGAGTCTCAGAATGCCTTGTCATGCTGGCCATTTATAACTTTACTTTCACTTTTGAAGATCTACATGGTCTGGGAATTACATTATTTTATATTTCAAGATAATTTTTCTAATTTTTACATGATTCATCCTTAAAACAGAATTATAAATTCAAAATGTTACATGTGTAAATTGATAAAGTCTATGTATATATAGTTCAAAAGCGATATAAATAACAAGATGATAACCTACATGTACATTGAATATGTACATTGTAATTATATATACATTGAATTATAACCTAATGTACATTGAATATGAAAACAACATATGCATTGAATATGTAACCTACATGTACAATTGATATGTAAACTACATGTACATTGAATATGTAATTATATGTATACTGAATATGTAGCCAACATGTCTATATGTACACTGAATATGTAATCTATAAGTATATTGAATATGTAACCTACATATACATTGAATATATGTAACCTACATGTATATTGAATATGTAACTTCAAGTACATTGAATATGTAACTACATGTGTATTAAATATGTAACTACATGTATATTGAATATGTAACTACATCTACATTGAATAAGTAACTACATGTGTATTGAATATGTAACTACATGTACATTGAATAAGTAACTACATGTGTATTGAATATGTAACTACATGTACATTGAATAGGTAACTACATGTGTATTGAATATGTAACTACATGTACATTGAATAAGTAACTACATGTGTATTGAATATGTAATTACATGTACATTAAGTGTGTAACTACATTACATGTACGATGTAAAAATATGAACAAAGTAAAAATACAAAATTGTTTATCAAAATCAATGCTTTGATTAGCCATTGGCAACAAACCTGTTCTTGGTCGTCTGACCGCCAACATTTGTATCCCGAGTGAAAAGGGACTGGCTCCATCGGAAATCCTCAGAGGTTTTGAACTCGACTTTGTTGGCCTATTGCGATCTGAAAGTGTCGAAGTTACTGTAATTTACAAAGTTCTAAATTCGTATGTAGCCATAACCAAATTTCATACGTAAGACAAAATTATTATCAATTAAAAAAAAACCCACAATCAAATTATTTGTGGTTGGGTTTTTTTGTGTACCAACATCCACATGATACTGTACTCACAAGCCATGCTTTGAAATTCAACTCCTTTAACGGTAGAATGTGTATAATCTCCAAAACACACCACCACTTGAAAATATTTTTGTTTTACATAAGTCAAAACAAAAAGGGGAGTATACAATTACGATTCTTAAATATCTGCAATTCACTTTTAAATACACGTATACCTTTGTTTTAAAGGGGGTACAAAGGAACAGCGATCGTCCGCACGAGAAAATTTCAAATGCCTTTTGTTCGTATCCAATCAGCAAAGTGTACAAATGTCCACTTTAAATATAACCTGGGTTTTTTTTTTGTACATGTATATAAACGGTTCTTAAAATTTTTCCTAATATTTGACAAGATTCGGTCATAATGATAATACAATGTACATGAGGTGTTGATTCTTATTATCATGTGGGGGTTTAATGAGTATCGAAATTCAAATTAGACAAAACATTTGAAAAGTGACTTGTTTTCAATCTTACGATAGTTACTCTGCCCAACTACATCGTTACCGGTAAACGTTTGATATCAGTTATATCTCACATAAATACATGCAAACCTAAGGTAGCAAGGGACAGTTTCGAATAAAGTACCCGTCAATATTTTTGTAAAATTGAGAGTTGCTGTACTTGAAGGCTTATGAGTGTTGCTAAAATTCATGAAATGATTTTTAATGATTATCATTAGTTAGAGGGGTGTCTCTTGTTGAAATTGATATGCAATATGTAGGCCCCTTATGTTAGGTACATGAGAATCAGAAGTAAAATGTGAAACCTGCGGCTATGACTGTTGTGCTGACTTTACACAGTGAAATTGCAAGTTACAGACGGGAGGTAAAATAACACGAAAAGTAGGTGGATGGGACATTGTAAACTATACACCGGTAAGTTTCTGACATGTGATAGTGCACCATGCACGCGGTACGGAAGGTCAACCCTCTGCAGGGAATTAGCTGGGGGAGGTCTAAAAAGCTGAAAAATCATGAAAAATTAGCAAAATATGAAAGGGTCAAAATCTCATAAAAACCAGTATGTAGAGAATTTTACAGGTTTTGACTAGTAATTTTCTTCAGAAATTGGTGATTGGTCTTATAAAGTGTGAATTAAAGGTATTTGTGCTGAATGGGAACTGAGGAAATTCTAGTTACAGAGTTCCGAAGACATGCATCCCTTGGCTACAATGAACCGTATCAAAAAAACTGTCCCCTGCCACCTTCAAGACTACATGGTATTTTCATATTTCTCCTTTAAGTGTAATTTTGAGTGGATTTTGTACCATTAGTAATACATTTTGTGAAAATGGATGATTTTCTTTGCTATAGATGTCATTACATGATTTATTCGCTAAAATATTCAAGGGGGGTAACTCCCTCTTAAATGTGTAGAATGACCACCACTAGAGTAAATTGGCTAAGAGAGTAGGTATTTCCTATCCTGATGACAATTAAGAGGCTTAAGTTAATTACTGAGATAAGAATAAATACTTTAAAACAGTTTTTATCAATTAAATCATTAAATTTATGAATTTGTAGCCATTTTGCTGTCTGATTTTATGAAATAACATTAAGCCCCCTGACTTATTGTGATAGTGGGTTGTCCCAAGAATTAAACAAGTCCACTTTAAGGGTTCTTCATTTATTCGGATAAAGGATTTAAACCCTGTAATATAATTCATAGATATCAGCATAAAAAGGATCAATGTTTACATAAGTTTCAGCATAAAAATATACAATCATATTCAAATATATATAATATTCATGAAATACATTAATGCTCAGAGTTCACTAATCAAACTATTTGTAAAGAAGGATAACTCTGATTAAAATGCATCATAATTTCAGTGTCAAGAAGAGTTACTGCCCTTGGACACAATTTACAAAAATATAGAAATATGCTCTACATCTTTATCAATATTTAACTAAATAAAAACATATACTTTCAATGTAACTCCTTTGTAGATTACATTTTATCAAGATACATAAAATAAATATAAAAATATAACTTTGCAACGATCACCTGTTTATGGAACAAGGTTTCATGCACAATCCTGCAGATTACTCTGACAATGGTAGCTAGTCTCTAACTACAAGTATTAAAGATGGCAACAATAACTAACCTTTCACATATATTAGAAATGAGATACTATAGCTTAGATATCAGAACTATGAATTACTGGGATAATTTATAAAATACATTCTTTCATAAATAAGGTATTTTAACCTCAAACAAGTAGAATTAGCCAAATGTACCAATTAATAGAAAATATCATTATCATCTATTAAATTATATATTAAAGTTCAAGAATACCAAAAAATAGAACACTTACTATAAATGACTGCTTCAAATATGTTGATGAAATAAATAAATAAGTGAAATCGTCTCTTGAAGAAATTAGGTCTTACTCCTAGGAATACTAGCCTTGGTCTGTCACAAAGGCTACTCAGTTAAAGCGGGAAAAAATCATAAAAACATACTATTGGCTAAGTAAACCACCTGATCTTGTCCACATGTATGTAAGTGACCATACAGGTGAAATGACTTAGGGCTATAAAATATTAGAAACCACTAGAATAGGTAATTAAGTAATGATTACTTGATAGATGCATAAAAGACAGGGAGTTATAGGGATATTAGTCTGTTTCTAAATATGTACATGTAAAATATGGAATATAGGATGATGATGATGATGTTGAAGATGAAATATGAATAATATGCATGAATGTAATTATCATAAAATGCACCCTATTACACTCTCCCCCCTGCTTGAAAATGATGTCCCATCATTTTGCTGGTTTAAAAGAGTATAAAAGTCTATTTCACAATAACTTTTAAAAGTCCATCCAAAAGTTTATCACGATGGTCTTTCAAAGCTGGTTCTTTAGTTACTTTGAGAAGGAATTCAGCTTTGTCTCTCCAACTTGTTTCTACTACATGTTGATTTACCAGAAATTGGCCTGTGTTCATCCATGTTGGTTTTCTTCTAACTCTTGAAGATCTACGAACTTGAGGTTCTGGTGAATCTTCCAGTTCCTGGGATTCTGCATCTTCCTCCTCATCATTCGTATCCAAATGCTGGATAGCGTCTCGATCAGCCGGCTGTTGTTCTTCATCTTCTTCAGCATCTGCGTCTGCATCTGCATCATGTAAGAAGTCCTCTTCTGCAATATGTGGTTCATGGACAGGTTCCAAAATATCACCTGCATCCAAGTCATCAACATCTTCTCCCAAGATCTTCTCAGCAGCAGTGTGAGGAACATGTATGACGTCATGTGGGAAGTCCATGTCTTCATCACTGTCTGTGTCTGATTTAACAGGCTCAGTTGGAGTTGGCTCTTCTGATTTGTTTTTCAATTTCCTCTTTCTTGGTACTGGCTTTGGTAATATGTCGATTCTTTCTGGTGGTATGAAATTCAAAGGAAGTAATAAATTCCTATGCAAAGTTCGTACTTTTCCTGATTTGTCTTCTCGCTGGACTCTATAAACAGGAATATCAGGATTTGGTTGTGAAAGTACTAGGTACGGTTCACTCTCCCATTTGTCGGCAATTTTGTGTTTTCCAGTGAAAGACACTATCTTGACGAGAATTCTATCTCCTGCTTTGAGTGTTGCCCCTCTTACTTTTCTATCATAAAAATCTTTCTGCTTTATCTGAGATTGTTTTACATTCTGTTGTGCCAAATTGTAGGATGTTTCAAGTCTTTCTTTAAGTTTCTCTATGTAATGAGTCATTGTCTGTTTATCTTCATATGGATTTGTTTTAAAAGCTAAGTCAATAGGTAGTCGGGGTTCTCTGCCGAACATAAGATAGAATGGGGTCTGTCCTGTTGAAGATTGTTTCATACAGTTATAACAGTGAACTATCGGACCAATATGTTTCTTCCAGTCTTTCTTCTGTTCTGGGTGTAGAGTTCCTAACATCTTGATTAAAGTTCGATTGAATCTTTCACAGAGTCCATTTCCCATCGGGTGGTAAGGTGTAGTTCTTGATTTCATCACACCAGTAATTTCACATAGTTCTTTGATAAGGTTACTTTCAAAATTTGCTCCTTGGTCGGTGTGGATTTTCTTTGGTATTCCATAATGGATGATAAAGTTATTAAATAAAACATCAGCTGTTGTTTTTGCGGTTTGATTTCTTGTTGGAATGGCTTGTGCATATCTGGTAAAATGGTCGGTGATGACAAGTACATTTTCGTAACCTCCTTTAGATGTTTCTAGGGTAAGAAAATCTAAGCACAAAAGTTCCAAAGGTTGACAAGTTTCGATGTTTACAAGAGGTGCTTTGTGATTTTCAGGTGATTTTCTCAATATACATCTTTGACATTTTTTAATGTATTCCTCTATGTCAACTGTCATTCTATGCCAGAAGAATCGGTCTTGTATCAATGATGTTGTTTTATCTCTCCCAGGGTGACCCATATCATCATGTAGTGATTTCAGAATTGTTGGTATGTACGATGATGGTAATAGTAGCTGATACTTCTTCTTTTTCTGGACAAGAGATTCTCTGTATATGATTTCATTGATGATTTTCAGCTTCTCAAAATTTCTGTATATTGTCATATGTTCTGGAGATGTTGGCATCTCTTTTCTGAATGGTTTGACTTTACTCCTAATGTATGGAAACCAAAATTTCAAAACTGGATCATTGTATTGGGCTGTAGTGATGTCTATTTCTTCATCAATTTCTGGCTGAATCAAATCTTCTTTTATAGATTCACAATCTATGGCAAGACATTCTGCGTAAGGTGACACATTAATGGCATTGCAAATGGATTGGATTGCTTCTCTTGAGATGTTGCAAGTTTTTTCATGGTTTTGGTTTGTCAGTCCAGGTAAACGGCTTAAGCTATCTGCATCATTGTTAGATTTTCCTGGTCGATAAATAATATCAAAGTTAAATGATGCTAAATTTGCTATCCATCGTTGACTTGTTGCATCAAGATGTGCTGTTGATAGAACATAAGTTAGAGGATTATTGTCTGTATAAACTTTAAAGGTTTGTCCATAGAGATAGTCTTTGAATTTTTCACAAATGCTCCATTTTAAGGCTAGAAATTCCAGTTTATGTACAGGGTAGCGTTTTTCAGATTTGCTTAAACCTCGACTTGCATAAGCTATTACTCTCTTTGTGTTGTCTTGTAGCTGATAGAGAACTGCGCCAAGTCCTAACAAAGAGGCGTCTGTATGAAGTTCAAATGGTTCATTGTAATTTGGAAATCCTAATATTGGTGGTGATGATAAATGTCTTTTGAGTTGTTGAAATGATTTCTCTTGATCTCCTCCCCATTCCCAAGATGGCGGTGCTTTGGAATTCTTTCGGCTCTTCTGTGAAGTGGGTGGCATCAACTGATTTAATGGTTTCGCAATCTTTGTGAAGTCTTTGATGAAACGTCGATAATAACCAACGAATCCAACAAACTGTCTTACTTCATCTGGTTTGGTTGGTCTAGGCCAGTTCACAACTTTTTCAATCTTGTCTGGATCTGGTTCGATTCCATTTTTAGAAACTACGTGACCTACGTATTTCACTTTATCCATGAAAAATTGACATTTTTTAGGTGAAAGTTTTAAATTGTTCTCTCTGATACATTGGAATATGCTTTGCAGTCTTTTAACGTGTTCTTCAAAAGTTTTTGAAAATACTATAAGATCATCAAGGTAGATGAAACAAATGTTCAGATTTAGATCTCCTAGACAGTTTTCCATGAGTCGTTGATAGGTTGCGGGGGCGTTAGCTAAACCAAATGGCATGCGATTATACTCGAAAAATCCCAAAGGTCCTACTGTGAATGCTGTTCTCTGTTTATGATCTTCAAACAATTCAACTTGATGATATCCGCTCTTCATATCGAGTACAGAAAAGTATGAGTTTCCACCAAGAGAGTCTAATATTTCTTCTATTCTAGGAAGTGCATATGCATCTTTAATTGTTCTTGCGTTTAACTGTCTATAATCGACACACATGCGCAGATCACCGTTTTTCTTTCTACACAGTACAACGTTACTAGTCCATGGTGATTCTGATCTTCTTATGATTCCTGCTGTTAATAATTGCTGTAGATGGTCTCGAACTTCTTGGAACATTGATGGCGGAATTCTCCTGTGTCTTTGCTTGAAAGGAACTTCATCATTCATGTTTATCTTGTGTTGTACTCTGTTACTGTGACCAATGTCTGTATCACTAGTCGAGAAAATGTCTTTGTTTTGTTCCAATATTCTGTATCCATATTGCTGTTGATTTTGTGTCAGATTGGTTGATGAAATTTTCACTAAATTCATTACATCTTGATTTTCTGAATCTGTAGAGGTAGTTTGTGGTTGAACATCTTCAATAAGTACAGGATGTAGCTCACACAACAACGCTTTAGGTGGTATCTTGACAGTTCTTGTAGTGATGTTGCTGATGTTGACTTCTACTTCATAGTTGTCTTTGTATTTGTACGACACTAAAGATGGAGAAATGTCAAGGTCATCTGGTATAACAGATCCACTAGTTTTCTGAAGTACTGCACAAACAGGTTGGTATGGTATCTGTCTATCTATGAATCCAGATATTGTCACTTCCTTGTTTGGTGGTATGATTATACTACAAGTCTCTGCTGATTTAACAATGCCTAGAATGTTTCTATTACGGTTAAGTTCTTTCTCTCGTAGAGCGACACATCTAAATGCTAAGTACCATGGTGTTTTCATTTGGGTATTTTGCAGAAATCTTTCGCCATTTTGTTGTTTCACACAGTTCATGATATTCTTAATAAAGTTTGTACCAATTATAGCTGGAACTTTCTTACTGTAATCAGTTGTCGGTACAACTAACATAAGACAGTCCTTCGTATTTGGTGAACTAATATCTTCAGTGCTGACAGTTACTT
The DNA here is from genome assembly GCF_025612915.1 of Magallana angulata. NCBI lineage: Eukaryota > Metazoa > Mollusca > Bivalvia > Ostreida > Ostreidae > Magallana > Magallana angulata. The sequence goes on along the minus strand of NC_069118.1, from coordinate 27,415,762 downwards.
TGATGTATCCTAAGTATGGCATGTTCTCTCCGTCTGCACATTTGATTTTAATAATATCGTCCAACGAATGGAGTGGAACATCTTGTAGGTAAGAATTGTAAAAGTCAGTGTTGATGGTACACACTGTAGCTCCAGTGTCAAGTAAAGCTGCGGTATCTACACCATTGATGTTAACGTGTATAATATTCTGTTCTCCCATCAGTCCTGGTATTTGTTGTTGTAATTCAGTGAGGCTCTGTATTGGTTGACCGTGGCCTAGCGTCTGCCTCTCGATGCTAGTCCTCTGTAGTTTAACGGTCTGCTGACATGGTCTGTTCTCACTCGACATCCATACTGCACGTGACCTTCCTGTCCACATCTGTAACATATAGGTAGTCCATTAGGTCCCATTGAACTTCGTCCAGGTCTTTGGTGTCTTGCTTGGAAGTAATTTCCTTGTTGACCTCCGAATGAACTTTGTTGTTGTTGTCCAAACTGTTGTTGTTGTATGGGTACTTGTGGACGAGGTGCAACTGGATGCTGAAAGCGTGCTCCATTGTTTCTAGGGAAGAAGTTTCTATGATATGGAGGCTGAGGTTGCTGTAAACGATCATCTTTCAGTTGTTGCACATCAGCTGTTAATTTGAGTAGCATCCCTTTGATGTCATCCATACCGGAAGCTTCATTTTCTTCGTGAGTTACACTCATAACGGTTGGTCCAGTTTTCTTTCCTTTGTTTACTTTTCTTCTCTCATGGTCCTGTTCAATTGCTCTTAGTTCTGATCTAAGTTCATCAAATGACAGAATTTTATCATGGATGTATCCAGATATATCCTTCAAGTCAGATCGAAGTCCATCCCAGAATGCATGACGTAACATATTGTCAACTTGAGAATGTCGAACTTCACCATGCATCACAGCTTTATTTATGATCTGTTCAAGTCTACATCCCCAGTCAGAAACACTTTCATTTTCCTCTTGTTGAGCACTATAGAATTGTCCAAGTATTCTTTGACAACTGTCAATAGTATCGTAGATGGAGTTCATTTTCTGAATGATGCTATCTATTGTTGCTCCTGGTCCGAGTCTCATGAGGATGTTGGCTGCTTCTCCTTTCACTGATCTCCGGATGGCTTGTAGAATCTGATCATGTCTGTATACTTTCTCGTTGAGTAAACATTGGATTTCGTAGCGCCATAGTTCGTAACTTGTTTCTCCTCTCGGCGATCCAGAAAATGTTGAAATCCTAGGAAAGTTCATATACTGTTTGGTTGTCTCATCTGTTTGTTCAGTTTTTATTTTCGCTGTTGCTCCAAGTTGCGACTTCTCCTCCAGCCATTTCTTGAGATCGTCTGGTGTATCGCATTTTGGTTTTAATTTCAAAGCTTCAAATGCTTCAATGATTTTCTTTCCTTCCTCCTCAGAAATTTTGTCTCCCATGCTGAATTTTCAGTTGGTACACAATTCACAATATTTAAATGCAAATCACAAATATCTGCTTTTTCACTAAATTTCACAGTTATATCACTTGAATTTCAGCGTCTCCTTGAAAATCACAGCATAGTGTTCACAGTTCACTCAAATGAATGATTCAAGTAAATGTTAATAGTCATATAGTATTCATTTGAAGATTATCTGCCCTTGATGCATGTGCTTTACATGCATAACATGAGTGGATGAAAGGGAGAATGAATGGGTGAGTGTGTAAATGAAAAATGTTGACCTAATGATCAAAATGTTTGAAAAAATAATTAATCAGGTTTAAACCAAAGAAAAAAACTGATGTAGGACTCAAATGTAAAATGTATATCTAAATTCAAAATGCAACTGTCAAAAATGAATGCAGTCAGAGTCAGAAAAAAAAATTTTAAATGTCAAAAATAAATTGTCAATGGAAAAAAAATGGAAAAATTTATCAAATTAATGAAAAATGTCTTACTTTTAGATTGCTACATTAAGGCTAATTCAAAAAATTTAATCACAAATTGATTTCAAAAAAATTTTCAAAAATGAATAATGAATTGCTCTGTATAAAGGGCAATAACTCTACATAACAAAATAAATTGCAAGTATTTATAGCAATGAAAAATGAATGATGATTTTAAAACTGATGATGATTGGCAGAATTCAAATATTGAAAATAAATACTATCTACATAGAAACATGAAATACCAGAAGTCTATATTTGATAATAATCAAATAGATCTAGAGATCAATCAATGCTCAATGCAATGTCAATAAAGTTACTACAGACACCCAGACAGACAGTTAAACAGTCATCAAAGCAAGAATCACTTTCTTAATGTTCTAGTCACTCAATTGATCAAAAAGGCTGCACTGTCTGCTGTCTGTTATCTCAAGGTGTTGAATGGCTCGATCCGGAGTCTGGAATCTGGAACAGGTCAGGATTCAAGAGTCACAAAACATGAGTCCAGTATTCAATCTGTATAGACCTCGGCTTTCCACCATAAGAATCTGTAGACATCAGTCAGCTTCATGTGTGGTCCCCATCTCCTTGGTATCCGAATGCAACGTGGGCGCCAAATGTGATAGTGGGTTGTCCCAAGAATTAAACAAGTCCACTTTAAGGGTTCTTCATTTATTCGGATAAAGGATTTAAACCCTGTAATATAATTCATAGATATCAGCATAAAAAGGATCAATGTTTACATAAGTTTCAGCATAAAAATATACAATCATATTCAAATATATATAATATTCATGAAATACATTAATGCTCAGAGTTCACTAATCAAACTATTTGTAAAGAAGGATAACTCTGATTAAAATGCATCATAATTTCAGTGTCAAGAAGAGTTACTGCCCTTGGACACAATTTACAAAAATATAGAAATATGCTCTACATCTTTATCAATATTTAACTAAATAAAAACATATACTTTCAATGTAACTCCTTTGTAGATTACATTTTATCAAGATACATAAAATAAATATAAAAATATAACTTTGCAACGATCACCTGTTTATGGAACAAGGTTTCATGCACAATCCTGCAGATTACTCTGACAATGGTAGCTAGTCTCTGACTACAAGTATTAAAGATGGCAACAATAACTAACCTTTCACATATATTAGAAATGAGATACTATAGCTTAGATATCAGAACTATGAATTACTGGGATAATTTATAAAATACATTCTTTCATAAATAAGGTATTTTAACCTCAAACAAGTAGAATTAGCCAAATGTACCAATTAATAGAAAATATCATTATCATCTATTAAATTATATATTAAAGTTCAAGAATACCAAAAAATAGAACACTTACTATAAATGACTGCTTCAAATATGTTGATGAAATAAATAAATAAGTGAAATCGTCTCTTGAAGAAATTAGGTCTTACTCCTAGGAATACTAGCCTTGGTCTGTCACAAAGGCTACTCAGTTAAAGCGGGAAAAAATCATAAAAACATACTATTGGCTAAGTAAACCACCTGATCTTGTCCACATGTATGTAAGTGACCATACAGGTGAAATGACTTAGGGCTATAAAATATTAGAAACCACTAGAATAGGTAATTAAGTAATGATTACTTGATAGATGCATAAAAGACAGGGAGTTATAGGGATATTAGTCTGTTTCTAAATATGTACATGTAAAATATGGAATATAGGATGATGATGATGATGTTGAAGATGAAATATGAATAATATGCATGAATGTAATTATCATAAAATGCACCCTATTACACTCTCCCCCCTGCTTGAAAATGATGTCCCATCATTTTGCTGGTTTAAAAGAGTATAAAAGTCTATTTCACAATAACTTTTAAAAGTCCATCCAAAAGTTTATCACGATGGTCTTTCAAAGCTGGTTCTTTAGTTACTTTGAGAAGGAATTCAGCTTTGTCTCTCCAACTTGTTTCTACTACATGTTGATTTACCAGAAATTGGCCTGTGTTCATCCATGTTGGTTTTCTTCTAACTCTTGAAGATCTACGAACTTGAGGTTCTGGTGAATCTTCCAGTTCCTGGGATTCTGCATCTTCCTCCTCATCATTCGTATCCAAATGCTGGATAGCGTCTCGATCAGCCGGCTGTTGTTCTTCATCTTCTTCAGCATCTGCGTCTGCATCTGCATCATGTAAGAAGTCCTCTTCTGCAATATGTGGTTCATGGACAGGTTCCAAAATATCACCTGCATCCAAGTCATCAACATCTTCTCCCAAGATCTTCTCAGCAGCAGTGTGAGGAACATGTATGACGTCATGTGGGAAGTCCATGTCTTCATCACTGTCTGTGTCTGATTTAACAGGCTCAGTTGGAGTTGGCTCTTCTGATTTGTTTTTCAATTTCCTCTTTCTTGGTACTGGCTTTGGTAATATGTCGATTCTTTCTGGTGGTATGAAATTCAAAGGAAGTAATAAATTCCTATGCAAAGTTCGTACTTTTCCTGATTTGTCTTCTCGCTGGACTCTATAAACAGGAATATCAGGATTTGGTTGTGAAAGTACTAGGTACGGTTCACTCTCCCATTTGTCGGCAATTTTGTGTTTTCCAGTGAAAGACACTATCTTGACGAGAATTCTATCTCCTGCTTTGAGTGTTGCCCCTCTTACTTTTCTATCATAAAAATCTTTCTGCTTTATCTGAGATTGTTTTACATTCTGTTGTGCCAAATTGTAGGATGTTTCAAGTCTTTCTTTAAGTTTCTCTATGTAATCTCTATTTTTTATTTTCTTATTTAAGGAGGTTGAACAACAGTTGACCTCTAAAATATTAGGTAAAGATGCTTTATTTATGGAGAGCCCTGTGAATCTGTGTTAAATAGAGGAAAGTGGAAATGGTGGGTTCATTTAAATGGCCATATTTTTCTTAAACCTCAATGGAATTGGCAAAATGTGGTGTACTTTTTTTCAGAATAGCATAAGCTTTCTAATTTTAAGACAAGATGACTTTTCAGAGAATGTTAGTGTATGTTAAAGGTAGCAAGGGACAGTTTCGAATAAAGTACCCGTCAATATTTTTGTAAAATTGAGAGTTGCTGTACTTGAAGGCTTATGAGTGTTGCTAAAATTCATGAAATGATTTTTAATGATTATCATTAGTTAGAGGGGTGTCTCTTGTTGAAATTGATATGCAATATGTAGGCCCCTTATGTTAGGTACATGAGAATCAGAAGTAAAATGTGAAACCTGCGGCTATGACTGTTGTGCTGACTTTACACAGTGAAATTGCAAGTTACAGACGGGAGGTAAAATAACACGAAAAGTAGGTGGATGGGACATTGTAAACTATACACCGGTAAGTTTCTGACATGTGATAGTGCACCATGCACGCGGTACGGAAGGTCAACCCTCTGCAGGGAATTAGCTGGGGGAGGTCTAAAAAGCTGAAAAATCATGAAAAATTAGCAAAATATGAAAGGGTCAAAATCTCATAAAAACCAGTATGTAGAGAATTTTACAGGTTTTGACTAGTAATTTTCTTCAGAAATTGGTGATTGGTCTTATAAAGTGTGAATTAAAGGTATTTGTGCTGAATGGGAACTGAGGAAATTCTAGTTACAGAGTTCCGAAGACATGCATCCCTTGGCTACAATGAACCGTATCAAAAAAACTGTCCCCTGCCACCTTCAAGACTACATGGTATTTTCATATTTCTCCTTTAAGTGTAATTTTGAGTGGATTTTGTACCATTAGTAATACATTTTGTGAAAATGGATGATTTTCTTTGCTATAGATGTCATTACATGATTTATTCGCTAAAATATTCAAGGGGGGTAACTCCCTCTTAAATGTGTAGAATGACCACCACTAGAGTAAATTGGCTAAGAGAGTAGGTATTTCCTATCCTGATGACAATTAAGAGGCTTAAGTTAATTACTGAGATAAGAATAAATACTTTAAAACAGTTTTTATCAATTAAATCATTAAATTTATGAATTTGTAGCCATTTTGCTGTCTGATTTTATGAAATAACATTAAGCCCCCTGACTTATATCACCCAATATTTTTAAAACAGCATATTTTTATTTCAAATGAACTTTACATGTAGACAAATGCAGTTATCAAAGTATACAATATGTCAAAAAACTCAAGTTTTTGCTCCTTCCTATCAAAAAATGGTATTTTTGATGTATTTACAGAATTGAAAAAGCCACCCCCTCTTTCCAGTAGACTCCATTACCATTACATGTAGGATATGTAAATGTACATTTGACCTTGAAATAACATCTGCTATGATAATTACTCTTGAAATGAACAAAAAACAACATATTTTCACCCTTTTATTGTATAAATGCATCAAAAATGTAGAAAAACATGAAAAATTTGAACATTTTTCATGGAATTCTCATCCGTCCCCAGGTACCCGGGTGTGTTTGAATTTCATTTTAATTAAACGCACACATCACACTTGTAGGTCTTACTAATTTAGCAAAGTTAAAGGTGACTAGAAACCAGAATATATAAGATATCCACTAAATATGATTATAGGCTTAGTTTTTCATGAAAACAAGAAATCACATGTAGGGCAACATGACTTTTTGTGAATAAAAATGCTACAAATCATCCATTTACCAAAAAAAAGATCAATTTTAAATATCAGTGATGGTTGTTTTCAAATATGTGTAAGAAATGACTCAAGGAAACTGCCACAAGTTTCATAATATTAGGTTAAAGTGTTCAAACCAATACTTCTTGTGAAAATCAAAAGATAGGGGGAGGGTATACATGTAAGGGTATTTCTAAGTGATGTGATGCTTTTATCATGATAATATCAAGCAGATGTATGTAGTATTGAATAAGGTTTCTTATTTAAGGAGGTTGAACAACAGTTGACCTCTAAAATATTAGGTAAAGATGCTTTATTTATGGAGAGCCCTGTGAATCTGTGTTAAATAGAGGAAAGTGGAAATGGTGGGTTCATTTAAATGGCCATATTTTTCTTAAACCTCAATGGAATTGGCAAAATGTGGTGTACTTTTTTTCAGAATAGCATAAGCTTTCTAATTTTAAGACAAGATGACTTTTCAGAGAATGTTAGTGTATGTTAAAGGTAGCAAGGGACAGTTTCGAATAAAGTACCCGTCAATATTTTTGTAAAATTGAGAGTTGCTGTACTTGAAGGCTTATGAGTGTTGCTAAAATTCATGAAATGATTTTTAATGATTATCATTAGTTAGAGGGGTGTCTCTTGTTGAAATTGATATGCAATATGTAGGCCCCTTATGTTAGGTACATGAGAATCAGAAGTAAAATGTGAAACCTGCGGCTATGACTGTTGTGCTGACTTTACACAGTGAAATTGCAAGTTACAGACGGGAGGTAAAATAACACGAAAAGTAGGTGGATGGGACATTGTAAACTATACACCGGTAAGTTTCTGACATGTGATAGTGCACCATGCACGCGGTACGGAAGGTCAACCCTCTGCAGGGAATTAGCTGGGGGAGGTCTAAAAAGCTGAAAAATCATGAAAAATTAGCAAAATATGAAAGGGTCAAAATCTCATAAAAACCAGTATGTAGAGAATTTTACAGGTTTTGACTAGTAATTTTCTTCAGAAATTGGTGATTGGTCTTATAAAGTGTGAATTAAAGGTATTTGTGCTGAATGGGAACTGAGGAAATTCTAGTTACAGAGTTCCGAAGACATGCATCCCTTGGCTACAATGAACCGTATCAAAAAAACTGTCCCCTGCCACCTTCAAGACTACATGGTATTTTCATATTTCTCCTTTAAGTGTAATTTTGAGTGGATTTTGTACCATTAGTAATACATTTTGTGAAAATGGATGATTTTCTTTGCTATAGATGTCATTACATGATTTATTCGCTAAAATATTCAAGGGGGGTAACTCCCTCTTAAATGTGTAGAATGACCACCACTAGAGTAAATTGGCTAAGAGAGTAGGTATTTCCTATCCTGATGACAATTAAGAGGCTTAAGTTAATTACTGAGATAAGAATAAATACTTTAAAACAGTTTTTATCAATTAAATCATTAAATTTATGAATTTGTAGCCATTTTGCTGTCTGATTTTATGAAATAACATTAAGCCCCCTGACTTATATCACCCAATATTTTTAAAACAGCATATTTTTATTTCAAATGAACTTTACATGTAGACAAATGCAGTTATCAAAGTATACAATATGTCAAAAAACTCAAGTTTTTGCTCCTTCCTATCAAAAAATGGTATTTTTGATGTATTTACAGAATTGAAAAAGCCACCCCCTCTTTCCAGTAGACTCCATTACCATTACATGTAGGATATGTAAATGTACATTTGACCTTGAAATAACATCTGCTATGATAATTACTCTTGAAATGAACAAAAAACAACATATTTTCACCCTTTTATTGTATAAATGCATCAAAAATGTAGAAAAACATGAAAAATTTGAACATTTTTCATGGAATTCTCATCCGTCCCCAGGTACCCGGGTGTGTTTGAATTTCATTTTAATTAAACGCACACATCACACTTGTAGGTCTTACTAATTTAGCAAAGTTAAAGGTGACTAGAAACCAGAATATATAAGATATCCACTAAATATGATTATAGGCTTAGTTTTTCATGAAAACAAGAAATCACATGTAGGGCAACATGACTTTTTGTGAATAAAAATGCTACAAATCATCCATTTACCAAAAAAAAGATCAATTTTAAATATCAGTGATGGTTGTTTTCAAATATGTGTAAGAAATGACTCAAGGAAACTGCCACAAGTTTCATAATATTAGGTTAAAGTGTTCAAACCAATACTTCTTGTGAAAATCAAAAGATAGGGGGAGGGTATACATGTAAGGGTATTTCTAAGTGATGTGATGCTTTTATCATGATAATATCAAGCAGATGTATGTAGTATTGAATAAGGTTTCTTATTTAAGGAGGTTGAACAACAGTTGACCTCTAAAATATTAGGTAAAGATGCTTTATTTATGGAGAGCCCTGTGAATCTGTGTTAAATAGAGGAAAGTGGAAATGGTGGGTTCATTTAAATGGCCATATTTTTCTTAAACCTCAATGGAATTGGCAAAATGTGGTGTACTTTTTTTCAGAATAGCATAAGCTTTCTAATTTTAAGACAAGATGACTTTTCAGAGAATGTTAGTGTATGTTAAAGACTACATGGTATTTTCATATTTCTCCTTTAAGTGTAATTTTGAGTGGATTTTGTACCATTAGTAATACATTTTGTGAAAATGGATGATTTTCTTTGCTATAGATGTCATTACATGATTTATTCGCTAAAATATTCAAGGGGGGTAACTCCCTCTTAAATGTGTAGAATGACCACCACTAGAGTAAATTGGCTAAGAGAGTAGGTATTTCCTATCCTGATGACAATTAAGAGGCTTAAGTTAATTACTGAGATAAGAATAAATACTTTAAAACAGTTTTTATCAATTAAATCATTAAATTTATGAATTTGTAGCCATTTTGCTGTCTGATTTTATGAAATAACATTAAGCCCCCTGACTTATATCACCCAATATTTTTAAAACAGCATATTTTTATTTCAAATGAACTTTACATGTAGACAAATGCAGTTATCAAAGTATACAATATGTCAAAAAACTCAAGTTTTTGCTCCTTCCTATCAAAAAATGGTATTTTTGATGTATTTACAGAATTGAAAAAGCCACCCCCTCTTTCCAGTAGACTCCATTACCATTACATGTAGGATATGTAAATGTACATTTGACCTTGAAATAACATCTGCTATGATAATTACTCTTGAAATGAACAAAAAACAACATATTTTCACCCTTTTATTGTATAAATGCATCAAAAATGTAGAAAAACATGAAAAATTTGAACATTTTTCATGGAATTCTCATCCGTCCCCAGGTACCCGGGTGTGTTTGAATTTCATTTTAATTAAACGCACACATCACACTTGTAGGTCTTACTAATTTAGCAAAGTTAAAGGTGACTAGAAACCAGAATATATAAGATATCCACTAAATATGATTATAGGCTTAGTTTTTCATGAAAACAAGAAATCACATGTAGGGCAACATGACTTTTTGTGAATAAAAATGCTACAAATCATCCATTTACCAAAAAAAAGATCAATTTTAAATATCAGTGATGGTTGTTTTCAAATATGTGTAAGAAATGACTCAAGGAAACTGCCACAAGTTTCATAATATTAGGTTAAAGTGTTCAAACCAATACTTCTTGTGAAAATCAAAAGATAGGGGGAGGGTATACATGTAAGGGTATTTCTAAGTGATGTGATGCTTTTATCATGATAATATCAAGCAGATGTATGTAGTATTGAATAAGGTTTCTTATTTAAGGAGGTTGAACAACAGTTGACCTCTAAAATATTAGGTAAAGATGCTTTATTTATGGAGAGCCCTGTGAATCTGTGTTAAATAGAGGAAAGTGGAAATGGTGGGTTCATTTAAATGGCCATATTTTTCTTAAACCTCAATGGAATTGGCAAAATGTGGTGTACTTTTTTTCAGAATAGCATAAGCTTTCTAATTTTAAGACAAGATGACTTTTCAGAGAATGTTAGTGTATGTTCAAGACTACATGGTATTTTCATATTTCTCCTTTAAGTGTAATTTTGAGTGGATTTTGTACCATTAGTAATACATTTTGTGAAAATGGATGATTTTCTTTGCTATAGATGTCATTACATGATTTATTCGCTAAAATATTCAAGGGGGGTAACTCCCTCTTAAATGTGTAGAATGACCACCACTAGAGTAAATTGGCTAAGAGAGTAGGTATTTCCTATCCTGATGACAATTAAGAGGCTTAAGTTAATTACTGAGATAAGAATAAATACTTTAAAACAGTTTTTATCAATTAAATCATTAAATTTATGAATTTGTAGCCATTTTGCTGTCTGATTTTATGAAATAACATTAAGCCCCCTGACTTATATCACCCAATATTTTTAAAACAGCATATTTTTATTTCAAATGAACTTTACATGTAGACAAATGCAGTTATCAAAGTATACAATATGTCAAAAAACTCAAGTTTTTGCTCCTTCCTATCAAAAAATGGTATTTTTGATGTATTTACAGAATTGAAAAAGCCACCCCCTCTTTCCAGTAGACTCCATTACCATTACATGTAGGATATGTAAATGTACATTTGACCTTGAAATAACATCTGCTATGATAATTACTCTTGAAATGAACAAAAAACAACATATTTTCACCCTTTTATTGTATAAATGCATCAAAAATGTAGAAAAACATGAAAAATTTGAACATTTTTCATGGAATTCTCATCCGTCCCCAGGTACCCGGGTGTGTTTGAATTTCATTTTAATTAAACGCACACATCACACTTGTAGGTCTTACTAATTTAGCAAAGTTAAAGGTGACTAGAAACCAGAATATATAAGATATCCACTAAATATGATTATAGGCTTAGTTTTTCATGAAAACAAGAAATCACATGTAGGGCAACATGACTTTTTGTGAATAAAAATGCTACAAATCATCCATTTACCAAAAAAAAGATCAATTTTAAATATCAGTGATGGTTGTTTTCAAATATGTGTAAGAAATGACTCAAGGAAACTGCCACAAGTTTCATAATATTAGGTTAAAGTGTTCAAACCAATACTTCTTGTGAAAATCAAAAGATAGGGGGAGGGTATACATGTAAGGGTATTTCTAAGTGATGTGATGCTTTTATCATGATAATATCAAGCAGATGTATGTAGTATTGAATAAGGTTTCTTATTTAAGGAGGTTGAACAACAGTTGACCTCTAAAATATTAGGTAAAGATGCTTTATTTATGGAGAGCCCTGTGAATCTGTGTTAAATAGAGGAAAGTGGAAATGGTGGGTTCATTTAAATGGCCATATTTTTCTTAAACCTCAATGGAATTGGCAAAATGTGGTGTACTTTTTTTCAGAATAGCATAAGCTTTCTAATTTTAAGACAAGATGACTTTTCAGAGAATGTTAGTGTATGTTAAAGACTACATGGTATTTTCATATTTCTCCTTTAAGTGTAATTTTGAGTGGATTTTGTACCATTAGTAATACATTTTGTGAAAATGGATGATTTTCTTTGCTATAGATGTCATTACATGATTTATTCGCTAAAATATTCAAGGGGGGTAACTCCCTCTTAAATGTGTAGAATGACCACCACTAGAGTAAATTGGCTAAGAGAGTAGGTATTTCCTATCCTGATGACAATTAAGAGGCTTAAGTTAATTACTGAGATAAGAATAAATACTTTAAAACAGTTTTTATCAATTAAATCATTAAATTTATGAATTTGTAGCCATTTTGCTGTCTGATTTTATGAAATAACATTAAGCCCCCTGACTTATATCACCCAATATTTTTAAAACAGCATATTTTTATTTCAAATGAACTTTACATGTAGACAAATGCAGTTATCAAAGTATACAATATGTCAAAAAACTCAAGTTTTTGCTCCTTCCTATCAAAAAATGGTATTTTTGATGTATTTACAGAATTGAAAAAGCCACCCCCTCTTTCCAGTAGACTCCATTACCATTACATGTAGGATATGTAAATGTACATTTGACCTTGAAATAACATCTGCTATGATAATTACTCTTGAAATGAACAAAAAACAACATATTTTCACCCTTTTATTGTATAAATGCATCAAAAATGTAGAAAAACATGAAAAATTTGAACATTTTTCATGGAATTCTCATCCGTCCCCAGGTACCCGGGTGTGTTTGAATTTCATTTTAATTAAACGCACACATCACACTTGTAGGTCTTACTAATTTAGCAAAGTTAAAGGTGACTAGAAACCAGAATATATAAGATATCCACTAAATATGATTATAGGCTTAGTTTTTCATGAAAACAAGAAATCACATGTAGGGCAACATGACTTTTTGTGAATAAAAATGCTACAAATCATCCATTTACCAAAAAAAAGATCAATTTTAAATATCAGTGATGGTTGTTTTCAAATATGTGTAAGAAATGACTCAAGGAAACTGCCACAAGTTTCATAATATTAGGTTAAAGTGTTCAAACCAATACTTCTTGTGAAAATCAAAAGATAGGGGGAGGGTATACATGTAAGGGTATTTCTAAGTGATGTGATGCTTTTATCATGATAATATCAAGCAGATGTATGTAGTATTGAATAAGGTTTCTTATTTAAGGAGGTTGAACAACAGTTGACCTCTAAAATATTAGGTAAAGATGCTTTATTTATGGAGAGCCCTGTGAATCTGTGTTAAATAGAGGAAAGTGGAAATGGTGGGTTCATTTAAATGGCCATATTTTTCTTAAACCTCAATGGAATTGGCAAAATGTGGTGTACTTTTTTTCAGAATAGCATAAGCTTTCTAATTTTAAGACAAGATGACTTTTCAGAGAATGTTAGTGTATGTTAAAGGTAGCAAGGGACAGTTTCGAATAAAGTACCCGTCAATATTTTTGTAAAATTGAGAGTTGCTGTACTTGAAGGCTTATGAGTGTTGCTAAAATTCATGAAATGATTTTTAATGATTATCATTAGTTAGAGGGGTGTCTCTTGTTGAAATTGATATGCAATATGTAGGCCCCTTATGTTAGGTACATGAGAATCAGAAGTAAAATGTGAAACCTGCGGCTATGACTGTTGTGCTGACTTTACACAGTGAAATTGCAAGTTACAGACGGGAGGTAAAATAACACGAAAAGTAGGTGGATGGGACATTGTAAACTATACACCGGTAAGTTTCTGACATGTGATAGTGCACCATGCACGCGGTACGGAAGGTCAACCCTCTGCAGGGAATTAGCTGGGGGAGGTCTAAAAAGCTGAAAAATCATGAAAAATTAGCAAAATATGAAAGGGTCAAAATCTCATAAAAACCAGTATGTAGAGAATTTTACAGGTTTTGACTAGTAATTTTCTTCAGAAATTGGTGATTGGTCTTATAAAGTGTGAATTAAAGGTATTTGTGCTGAATGGGAACTGAGGAAATTCTAGTTACAGAGTTCCGAAGACATGCATCCCTTGGCTACAATGAACCGTATCAAAAAAACTGTCCCCTGCCACCTTCAAGACTACATGGTATTTTCATATTTCTCCTTTAAGTGTAATTTTGAGTGGATTTTGTACCATTAGTAATACATTTTGTGAAAATGGATGATTTTCTTTGCTATAGATGTCATTACATGATTTATTCGCTAAAATATTCAAGGGGGGTAACTCCCTCTTAAATGTGTAGAATGACCACCACTAGAGTAAATTGGCTAAGAGAGTAGGTATTTCCTATCCTGATGACAATTAAGAGGCTTAAGTTAATTACTGAGATAAGAATAAATACTTTAAAACAGTTTTTATCAATTAAATCATTAAATTTATGAATTTGTAGCCATTTTGCTGTCTGATTTTATGAAATAACATTAAGCCCCCTGACTTATATCACCCAATATTTTTAAAACAGCATATTTTTATTTCAAATGAACTTTACATGTAGACAAATGCAGTTATCAAAGTATACAATATGTCAAAAAACTCAAGTTTTTGCTCCTTCCTATCAAAAAATGGTATTTTTGATGTATTTACAGAATTGAAAAAGCCACCCCCTCTTTCCAGTAGACTCCATTACCATTACATGTAGGATATGTAAATGTACATTTGACCTTGAAATAACATCTGCTATGATAATTACTCTTGAAATGAACAAAAAACAACATATTTTCACCCTTTTATTGTATAAATGCATCAAAAATGTAGAAAAACATGAAAAATTTGAACATTTTTCATGGAATTCTCATCCGTCCCCAGGTACCCGGGTGTGTTTGAATTTCATTTTAATTAAACGCACACATCACACTTGTAGGTCTTACTAATTTAGCAAAGTTAAAGGTGACTAGAAACCAGAATATATAAGATATCCACTAAATATGATTATAGGCTTAGTTTTTCATGAAAACAAGAAATCACATGTAGGGCAACATGACTTTTTGTGAATAAAAATGCTACAAATCATCCATTTACCAAAAAAAAGATCAATTTTAAATATCAGTGATGGTTGTTTTCAAATATGTGTAAGAAATGACTCAAGGAAACTGCCACAAGTTTCATAATATTAGGTTAAAGTGTTCAAACCAATACTTCTTGTGAAAATCAAAAGATAGGGGGAGGGTATACATGTAAGGGTATTTCTAAGTGATGTGATGCTTTTATCATGATAATATCAAGCAGATGTATGTAGTATTGAATAAGGTTTCTTATTTAAGGAGGTTGAACAACAGTTGACCTCTAAAATATTAGGTAAAGATGCTTTATTTATGGAGAGCCCTGTGAATCTGTGTTAAATAGAGGAAAGTGGAAATGGTGGGTTCATTTAAATGGCCATATTTTTCTTAAACCTCAATGGAATTGGCAAAATGTGGTGTACTTTTTTTCAGAATAGCATAAGCTTTCTAATTTTAAGACAAGATGACTTTTCAGAGAATGTTAGTGTATGTTAAAGACTACATGGTATTTTCATATTTCTCCTTTAAGTGTAATTTTGAGTGGATTTTGTACCATTAGTAATACATTTTGTGAAAATGGATGATTTTCTTTGCTATAGATGTCATTACATGATTTATTCGCTAAAATATTCAAGGGGGGTAACTCCCTCTTAAATGTGTAGAATGACCACCACTAGAGTAAATTGGCTAAGAGAGTAGGTATTTCCTATCCTGATGACAATTAAGAGGCTTAAGTTAATTACTGAGATAAGAATAAATACTTTAAAACAGTTTTTATCAATTAAATCATTAAATTTATGAATTTGTAGCCATTTTGCTGTCTGATTTTATGAAATAACATTAAGCCCCCTGACTTATATCACCCAATATTTTTAAAACAGCATATTTTTATTTCAAATGAACTTTACATGTAGACAAATGCAGTTATCAAAGTATACAATATGTCAAAAAACTCAAGTTTTTGCTCCTTCCTATCAAAAAATGGTATTTTTGATGTATTTACAGAATTGAAAAAGCCACCCCCTCTTTCCAGTAGACTCCATTACCATTACATGTAGGATATGTAAATGTACATTTGACCTTGAAATAACATCTGCTATGATAATTACTCTTGAAATGAACAAAAAACAACATATTTTCACCCTTTTATTGTATAAATGCATCAAAAATGTAGAAAAACATGAAAAATTTGAACATTTTTCATGGAATTCTCATCCGTCCCCAGGTACCCGGGTGTGTTTGAATTTCATTTTAATTAAACGCACACATCACACTTGTAGGTCTTACTAATTTAGCAAAGTTAAAGGTGACTAGAAACCAGAATATATAAGATATCCACTAAATATGATTATAGGCTTAGTTTTTCATGAAAACAAGAAATCACATGTAGGGCAACATGACTTTTTGTGAATAAAAATGCTACAAATCATCCATTTACCAAAAAAAAGATCAATTTTAAATATCAGTGATGGTTGTTTTCAAATATGTGTAAGAAATGACTCAAGGAAACTGCCACAAGTTTCATAATATTAGGTTAAAGTGTTCAAACCAATACTTCTTGTGAAAATCAAAAGATAGGGGGAGGGTATACATGTAAGGGTATTTCTAAGTGATGTGATGCTTTTATCATGATAATATCAAGCAGATGTATGTAGTATTGAATAAGGTTTCTTATTTAAGGAGGTTGAACAACAGTTGACCTCTAAAATATTAGGTAAAGATGCTTTATTTATGGAGAGCCCTGTGAATCTGTGTTAAATAGAGGAAAGTGGAAATGGTGGGTTCATTTAAATGGCCATATTTTTCTTAAACCTCAATGGAATTGGCAAAATGTGGTGTACTTTTTTTCAGAATAGCATAAGCTTTCTAATTTTAAGACAAGATGACTTTTCAGAGAATGTTAGTGTATGTTCAAGACTACATGGTATTTTCATATTTCTCCTTTAAGTGTAATTTTGAGTGGATTTTGTACCATTAGTAATACATTTTGTGAAAATGGATGATTTTCTTTGCTATAGATGTCATTACATGATTTATTCGCTAAAATATTCAAGGGGGGTAACTCCCTCTTAAATGTGTAGAATGACCACCACTAGAGTAAATTGGCTAAGAGAGTAGGTATTTCCTATCCTGATGACAATTAAGAGGCTTAAGTTAATTACTGAGATAAGAATAAATACTTTAAAACAGTTTTTATCAATTAAATCATTAAATTTATGAATTTGTAGCCATTTTGCTGTCTGATTTTATGAAATAACATTAAGCCCCCTGACTTATATCACCCAATATTTTTAAAACAGCATATTTTTATTTCAAATGAACTTTACATGTAGACAAATGCAGTTATCAAAGTATACAATATGTCAAAAAACTCAAGTTTTTGCTCCTTCCTATCAAAAAATGGTATTTTTGATGTATTTACAGAATTGAAAAAGCCACCCCCTCTTTCCAGTAGACTCCATTACCATTACATGTAGGATATGTAAATGTACATTTGACCTTGAAATAACATCTGCTATGATAATTACTCTTGAAATGAACAAAAAACAACATATTTTCACCCTTTTATTGTATAAATGCATCAAAAATGTAGAAAAACATGAAAAATTTGAACATTTTTCATGGAATTCTCATCCGTCCCCAGGTACCCGGGTGTGTTTGAATTTCATTTTAATTAAACGCACACATCACACTTGTAGGTCTTACTAATTTAGCAAAGTTAAAGGTGACTAGAAACCAGAATATATAAGATATCCACTAAATATGATTATAGGCTTAGTTTTTCATGAAAACAAGAAATCACATGTAGGGCAACATGACTTTTTGTGAATAAAAATGCTACAAATCATCCATTTACCAAAAAAAAGATCAATTTTAAATATCAGTGATGGTTGTTTTCAAATATGTGTAAGAAATGACTCAAGGAAACTGCCACAAGTTTCATAATATTAGGTTAAAGTGTTCAAACCAATACTTCTTGTGAAAATCAAAAGATAGGGGGAGGGTATACATGTAAGGGTATTTCTAAGTGATGTGATGCTTTTATCATGATAATATCAAGCAGATGTATGTAGTATTGAATAAGGTTTCTTATTTAAGGAGGTTGAACAACAGTTGACCTCTAAAATATTAGGTAAAGATGCTTTATTTATGGAGAGCCCTGTGAATCTGTGTTAAATAGAGGAAAGTGGAAATGGTGGGTTCATTTAAATGGCCATATTTTTCTTAAACCTCAATGGAATTGGCAAAATGTGGTGTACTTTTTTTCAGAATAGCATAAGCTTTCTAATTTTAAGACAAGATGACTTTTCAGAGAATGTTAGTGTATGTTAAAGACTACATGGTATTTTCATATTTCTCCTTTAAGTGTAATTTTGAGTGGATTTTGTACCATTAGTAATACATTTTGTGAAAATGGATGATTTTCTTTGCTATAGATGTCATTACATGATTTATTCGCTAAAATATTCAAGGGGGGTAACTCCCTCTTAAATGTGTAGAATGACCACCACTAGAGTAAATTGGCTAAGAGAGTAGGTATTTCCTATCCTGATGACAATTAAGAGGCTTAAGTTAATTACTGAGATAAGAATAAATACTTTAAAACAGTTTTTATCAATTAAATCATTAAATTTATGAATTTGTAGCCATTTTGCTGTCTGATTTTATGAAATAACATTAAGCCCCCTGACTTATATCACCCAATATTTTTAAAACAGCATATTTTTATTTCAAATGAACTTTACATGTAGACAAATGCAGTTATCAAAGTATACAATATGTCAAAAAACTCAAGTTTTTGCTCCTTCCTATCAAAAAATGGTATTTTTGATGTATTTACAGAATTGAAAAAGCCACCCCCTCTTTCCAGTAGACTCCATTACCATTACATGTAGGATATGTAAATGTACATTTGACCTTGAAATAACATCTGCTATGATAATTACTCTTGAAATGAACAAAAAACAACATATTTTCACCCTTTTATTGTATAAATGCATCAAAAATGTAGAAAAACATGAAAAATTTGAACATTTTTCATGGAATTCTCATCCGTCCCCAGGTACCCGGGTGTGTTTGAATTTCATTTTAATTAAACGCACACATCACACTTGTAGGTCTTACTAATTTAGCAAAGTTAAAGGTGACTAGAAACCAGAATATATAAGATATCCACTAAATATGATTATAGGCTTAGTTTTTCATGAAAACAAGAAATCACATGTAGGGCAACATGACTTTTTGTGAATAAAAATGCTACAAATCATCCATTTACCAAAAAAAAGATCAATTTTAAATATCAGTGATGGTTGTTTTCAAATATGTGTAAGAAATGACTCAAGGAAACTGCCACAAGTTTCATAATATTAGGTTAAAGTGTTCAAACCAATACTTCTTGTGAAAATCAAAAGATAGGGGGAGGGTATACATGTAAGGGTATTTCTAAGTGATGTGATGCTTTTATCATGATAATATCAAGCAGATGTATGTAGTATTGAATAAGGTTTCTTATTTAAGGAGGTTGAACAACAGTTGACCTCTAAAATATTAGGTAAAGATGCTTTATTTATGGAGAGCCCTGTGAATCTGTGTTAAATAGAGGAAAGTGGAAATGGTGGGTTCATTTAAATGGCCATATTTTTCTTAAACCTCAATGGAATTGGCAAAATGTGGTGTACTTTTTTTCAGAATAGCATAAGCTTTCTAATTTTAAGACAAGATGACTTTTCAGAGAATGTTAGTGTATGTTAAAGGTAGCAAGGGACAGTTTCGAATAAAGTACCCGTCAATATTTTTGTAAAATTGAGAGTTGCTGTACTTGAAGGCTTATGAGTGTTGCTAAAATTCATGAAATGATTTTTAATGATTATCATTAGTTAGAGGGGTGTCTCTTGTTGAAATTGATATGCAATATGTAGGCCCCTTATGTTAGGTACATGAGAATCAGAAGTAAAATGTGAAACCTGCGGCTATGACTGTTGTGCTGACTTTACACAGTGAAATTGCAAGTTACAGACGGGAGGTAAAATAACACGAAAAGTAGGTGGATGGGACATTGTAAACTATACACCGGTAAGTTTCTGACATGTGATAGTGCACCATGCACGCGGTACGGAAGGTCAACCCTCTGCAGGGAATTAGCTGGGGGAGGTCTAAAAAGCTGAAAAATCATGAAAAATTAGCAAAATATGAAAGGGTCAAAATCTCATAAAAACCAGTATGTAGAGAATTTTACAGGTTTTGACTAGTAATTTTCTTCAGAAATTGGTGATTGGTCTTATAAAGTGTGAATTAAAGGTATTTGTGCTGAATGGGAACTGAGGAAATTCTAGTTACAGAGTTCCGAAGACATGCATCCCTTGGCTACAATGAACCGTATCAAAAAAACTGTCCCCTGCCACCTTCAAGACTACATGGTATTTTCATATTTCTCCTTTAAGTGTAATTTTGAGTGGATTTTGTACCATTAGTAATACATTTTGTGAAAATGGATGATTTTCTTTGCTATAGATGTCATTACATGATTTATTCGCTAAAATATTCAAGGGGGGTAACTCCCTCTTAAATGTGTAGAATGACCACCACTAGAGTAAATTGGCTAAGAGAGTAGGTATTTCCTATCCTGATGACAATTAAGAGGCTTAAGTTAATTACTGAGATAAGAATAAATACTTTAAAACAGTTTTTATCAATTAAATCATTAAATTTATGAATTTGTAGCCATTTTGCTGTCTGATTTTATGAAATAACATTAAGCCCCCTGACTTATATCACCCAATATTTTTAAAACAGCATATTTTTATTTCAAATGAACTTTACATGTAGACAAATGCAGTTATCAAAGTATACAATATGTCAAAAAACTCAAGTTTTTGCTCCTTCCTATCAAAAAATGGTATTTTTGATGTATTTACAGAATTGAAAAAGCCACCCCCTCTTTCCAGTAGACTCCATTACCATTACATGTAGGATATGTAAATGTACATTTGACCTTGAAATAACATCTGCTATGATAATTACTCTTGAAATGAACAAAAAACAACATATTTTCACCCTTTTATTGTATAAATGCATCAAAAATGTAGAAAAACATGAAAAATTTGAACATTTTTCATGGAATTCTCATCCGTCCCCAGGTACCCGGGTGTGTTTGAATTTCATTTTAATTAAACGCACACATCACACTTGTAGGTCTTACTAATTTAGCAAAGTTAAAGGTGACTAGAAACCAGAATATATAAGATATCCACTAAATATGATTATAGGCTTAGTTTTTCATGAAAACAAGAAATCACATGTAGGGCAACATGACTTTTTGTGAATAAAAATGCTACAAATCATCCATTTACCAAAAAAAAGATCAATTTTAAATATCAGTGATGGTTGTTTTCAAATATGTGTAAGAAATGACTCAAGGAAACTGCCACAAGTTTCATAATATTAGGTTAAAGTGTTCAAACCAATACTTCTTGTGAAAATCAAAAGATAGGGGGAGGGTATACATGTAAGGGTATTTCTAAGTGATGTGATGCTTTTATCATGATAATATCAAGCAGATGTATGTAGTATTGAATAAGGTTTCTTATTTAAGGAGGTTGAACAACAGTTGACCTCTAAAATATTAGGTAAAGATGCTTTATTTATGGAGAGCCCTGTGAATCTGTGTTAAATAGAGGAAAGTGGAAATGGTGGGTTCATTTAAATGGCCATATTTTTCTTAAACCTCAATGGAATTGGCAAAATGTGGTGTACTTTTTTTCAGAATAGCATAAGCTTTCTAATTTTAAGACAAGATGACTTTTCAGAGAATGTTAGTGTATGTTAAAGACTACATGGTATTTTCATATTTCTCCTTTAAGTGTAATTTTGAGTGGATTTTGTACCATTAGTAATACATTTTGTGAAAATGGATGATTTTCTTTGCTATAGATGTCATTACATGATTTATTCGCTAAAATATTCAAGGGGGGTAACTCCCTCTTAAATGTGTAGAATGACCACCACTAGAGTAAATTGGCTAAGAGAGTAGGTATTTCCTATCCTGATGACAATTAAGAGGCTTAAGTTAATTACTGAGATAAGAATAAATACTTTAAAACAGTTTTTATCAATTAAATCATTAAATTTATGAATTTGTAGCCATTTTGCTGTCTGATTTTATGAAATAACATTAAGCCCCCTGACTTATATCACCCAATATTTTTAAAACAGCATATTTTTATTTCAAATGAACTTTACATGTAGACAAATGCAGTTATCAAAGTATACAATATGTCAAAAAACTCAAGTTTTTGCTCCTTCCTATCAAAAAATGGTATTTTTGATGTATTTACAGAATTGAAAAAGCCACCCCCTCTTTCCAGTAGACTCCATTACCATTACATGTAGGATATGTAAATGTACATTTGACCTTGAAATAACATCTGCTATGATAATTACTCTTGAAATGAACAAAAAACAACATATTTTCACCCTTTTATTGTATAAATGCATCAAAAATGTAGAAAAACATGAAAAATTTGAACATTTTTCATGGAATTCTCATCCGTCCCCAGGTACCCGGGGTGGTGTTTGAATTTCATTTTAATTAAACGCACACATCACACTTGTAGGTCTTACTAATTTAGCAAAGTTAAAGGTGACTAGAAACCAGAATATATAAGATATCCACTAAATATGATTATAGGCTTAGTTTTTCATGAAAACAAGAAATCACATGTAGGGCAACATGACTTTTTGTGAATAAAAATGCTACAAATCATCCATTTACCAAAAAAAGATCAATTTTAAATATCAGTGATGGTTGTTTTCAAATATGTGTAAGAAATGACTCAAGGAAACTGCCACAAGTTTCATAATATTAGGTTAAAGTGTTCAAACCAATACTTCTTGTGAAAATCAAAAGATAGGGGGAGGGTATACATGTAAGGGTATTTCTAAGTGATGTGATGCTTTTATCATGATAATATCAAGCAGATGTATGTAGTATTGAATAAGGTTTCTTATTTAAGGAGGTTGAACAACAGTTGACCTCTAAAATATTAGGTAAAGATGCTTTATTTATGGAGAGCCCTGTGAATCTGTGTTAAATAGAGGAAAGTGGAAATGGTGGGTTCATTTAAATGGCCATATTTTTCTTAAACCTCAATGGAATTGGCAAAATGTGGTGTACTTTTTTTCAGAATAGCATAAGCTTTCTAATTTTAAGACAAGATGACTTTTCAGAGAATGTTAGTGTATGTTAAAGGTAGCAAGGGACAGTTTCGAATAAAGTACCCGTCAATATTTTTGTAAAATTGAGAGTTGCTGTACTTGAAGGCTTATGAGTGTTGCTAAAATTCATGAAATGATTTTTAATGATTATCATTAGTTAGAGGGGTGTCTCTTGTTGAAATTGATATGCAATATGTAGGCCCCTTATGTTAGGTACATGAGAATCAGAAGTAAAATGTGAAACCTGCGGCTATGACTGTTGTGCTGACTTTACACAGTGAAATTGCAAGTTACAGACGGGAGGTAAAATAACACGAAAAGTAGGTGGATGGGACATTGTAAACTATACACCGGTA